>NC_090440.1:981658584-981959834 GCF_031143425.1 Pleurodeles waltl
TTGGTTAACATTGGGCCCTATGGGTCCCAGGAGCCAATGACGATGAACGCCGGCAGTGACGGTATGCACCGCCGCGGACGTGACCGCCATTTTTTGCCTGTTCACTCACTTGATACCTGATCTTCGACAGGAAAGGACCGACACTGCAAGTGCTGCTGTGACCTCCGTCTGGAAGCGACGATGGCTCATGTGTCTGGGGAAAGGGCCCCTGCCTTCACATCGGAGGAGTTGGATAAAGTAGTGGATGGGGTCCTCCCCCAGTACACGCTACTCTAGGGTCCCCCAGACAGACAGGTGAGTACACTGTGAGCATGCTGTATGGGCAATGCCTGCTTGGAGTGGTGTGGATGGAAGATACAGGGGGGGATGAGGCCTGCATGATCGGATGGTGAGTGTATGTGCGTCAGGGTAAGGGTGGAAATGTGGGACAATGACTGTGACGGTCCGGACGGTTAAAGTTTTTCCTCTTCCTCTGTACTATTCCTGTAGGTCAGCGCCCACCAGAAGAAGGATATTTGGTGTGCCATCGCCAAGGACGTCCGGACCCCGGGGGTCCACCACAGACGGAGCACCCACTGCCGTAAAAGATGGGAGGACATTCGCCGCTAGAGCAAGAAGACGGCGGAGGCTCAGCTGGGGATGGCCTCCAACGTGGGAGAGGTGCCCGTCGCACCATGACCCCCCCTGATGTCCCAGATCCTGGCGGTAGCACATCCGGAGTTGGATGGGCGCTTGAGGGCATCACAGCAGCCACAAGGGGGTGAGTACCGTCACATCTATCTGACTGCGCGCATTGGAGGTGTCTGGGTGGGGGAATTGGGCAGTGGGTTCCCCTAGGCTAGGGCGAGCTTTGTAGGCAAGGACCCTTTGTGAGGCAGGCTAAGTGGCACCCCAACCCCACCAGTGGTAAGAGCCATCTACACCTAGTCATGCTCCTGTGACTTCCATGTGTGCAGCAATCGGGCATAGGCCATGTACCCCATGTCCCTGTGAATAATTAGGGAACTCTAAGTGCATGGCGTAGTGCAGAGGGCTGCTGTGTCTGTAGTGTCCGCCAACTGTAGCCGTATTGCATGCACTGAACATGAGTTTCTTCTTTCTTCCCCCACCTTTTTGTGGTCTCTCTGTTCTTGTGTGCAGTAGCATCATCAGGCGGAGGAGCTGTGCCACCGGAGCAGGAGGGAGCTGCATCCCACATGGCCCCGGAGGGTGAGACAACGGAGTCTGAAGTCTCCAGTGGGACGGAGTGCGAGGGGAGCTCCACGGCGGGGACAGGAGCAGAGACCAGCGACACCGACTCCTCCTCTGATGGGAGCTCCCTTGCGGTGGTGGGCCCCTCTGTGCCCCCCGCATCAATAGGTACAGCCGCCACCCCCTCTACCAGCACCGCCCTCCCAGCAGCCCCTCACCATGTGTCCTGTGGCCGCTCACCCAGGAGGGTGGGCATCTCCTTCGCCCCAGGCACCTCAGGCCCTGCCCCAGTCAGCCCTGCTGACCTCAGTGAGGAGGCCATTGACCTCCTGAGATCCCTCACTGTTGGGCTGTCTACCATTCTGAATGCCATCCAGGGTGTAGAGAGGCAGTTGCAACAGACAAATGCATACCTGGAGGGCATTCATTCTGGCCAGGCAGCCCAACAGAGAACATTTCAGGCTCTGGCCTCTGCACTGATGGCAGCCATTGTCCCTATGTCCAGCCTCCTCCCTTCAACTTACTCCACCCAGACCCAATCCCCAGTACCTCAGCCTATCCCAAGCACACCGTCAGACCAGCATGCACACACCTCAACACACAAGGGCGGCTCTGGCAAACATAACCACCACACATCCCACAGGCACTCACACAAGCATCATACCCATGCACACATACCAACATCCACTGCCTCCACTGTGTCCCCCTCCTCCACGTCTCCCTCCTCCCTCCCTGTCACGTCTCCACTCACACCTGCATGCACTACATCTTCAGCCACTACCTCCATCACCAGCACGCCCTTCACCACACACCGCTCATGTGCACTCACCACCCCCACTACCATTCACACATCCTGTGTCCTCTCCCAGTGTGTCTGTGAGCCTTCCTCCCAAAGTACACAAACGCAGTCACACACCCACCCAACAGCCATCCACCTCACGACAGCCTCCAGCCCATGCACCTTCACCCAAAGTCACCAAACGAACACCTCCTACAACCAATACCTCTTCCTCCTCTCCCAAACACCCTCCATCTACCCGTCCCAGTGTGTCTAAAAAGCTTTTCCTATCAAATGTTGACCTCTTCCGTACACCTCCCCCACCCTGTCTTTCCCCTAGGGCCTGCCTTTCCAGGTCCCAACCCAGCACCTCAGCCACCACATCACCGGGCACAGTGGTGCCAGCAATAGCTGGATTTTGGAGTGCGCCAAGCAACAGGGCTGCCAGTGTCCCAAGGAGCGAGGCCAACGACATTCCCCCACCTCCAAAACAGAAAACGTTGCCCACATCCCGGAGGGAGAAGGCCAAAACACCTGCCACCAAGGGCTCAGGCAAGATAATTGTTGGAAGTGGCAAGACAGCTGCGCCACCATCCAAGGTGGGGAAGGGCCTGAAAATGAAAGGCAAGTCAACGTCGCCGCCAACCTGCACGGCGGACAAGACCGCCACCGGCACATGCACCGCCGCCACGGACACCGCCGCCAGCACCCCAGATACTGAGCCCTTCACCAGCACCGCAGACACTGTGCCCTTCAGCAGCACCGCAGTCAGTGAGCCCGCCACCAGCACCGCCGCTATTGACACCCCCGCCAGCACCGCAGTCAGTGAGCCAGCCACCTGCACTGCAGTCAGTGAGGCCGCCACTAGCACAGCTGCCACAATGACCGCTGCAAGCACCATCGCTACTGACGCCACCACCAGCGGCCCCGCGACATCCTGAGCCAATGGCACTACTGCAGACATGGTTGCCATCCCCAGTGGTCATTCGTACGAGGCTGGTGGTCAGTTCCAGGGGCGTGGGCAGCTTGCATGTTGCACCACCGTCAGTGGAGTGTCACATCCACTACCTCAGTCCTTGGCAGGATGAAGCACTCTGGGCACAAAGCCCCCTCCAGAACCAGTGGAGAAAGACATCCACTACCTCAGTCCTTGGCAGGATGAAGCACTGTGGGCACAAAGCCCCCTCCAGAACCAGTGGAGAAAGACATCCACTACCTCAGTCCTTGGCAGGATGGAGCACTCTGGGCACAAAGCCCCCTCCAGAACCAGTGGAGAATGACATCCACTACCTCTGTCCTTGGCAGGATGAGGCACAAAGCCCCCTCCAGAACCAGTGGAGACTGTTATCCACTTGAGAGATTGTGGCTTTGCACTCCCTAGAATAAAGCAGTGGGCAAACCACCCACTGGAGAGACTTGAGAGACTGTGGCTTTGCACTTCCCAGGATAAAGCAGTGGGCAAACCACCCACTGGAGAGACTTGAGAAACTGTGGCTTTGCACTTCCCAGGATAAAGCAGTGGGCAAACCACCCACTGGAGAGACTTGAGAGAATGTGGCTTTGCACTCCCCGGGATACATCAATGAGCATGGAGCCCCCTCGTGGAGCTGGCGTTGTGCACTCATCCGGCTGAGGTGCCCCCCTTCCATTCCCCCTGAGGTGCCTGTTTATTTCTATCTGATGCCCCTGCAGTGTTCTCTCCGTTTAGATCGGGTATCGAGTGTGAGCCTCGCCCGTACATTTTGGGCCCAGTGGTCCACTGACTATATAGGTGAAGTACCTGGACTTGAATTCTGGGTGTACATAATTGTTTATAGTGTATAGAAATTTTTGACTAATGGATTATTCTTGATTACAATGGTTACAATCATTTCCTTTTGTCATTGCGTTCTTCCAGGGATGGTTGAGGGGGTGTAAATATAATGTTGCAGCATGTATTTGTGTGTATGTTGTTGTGGGTGAGGGTGGGGGTGTTGCGTGTTGCATGTGTGTGCCACTCTCTTTTCCCTCCCCCCTCCCCTGTGTTGTAGGTGCAGTACTCACCGTGGTCGTTGCCACCATCGTTCGTGCTGCTGGTAGAGGAGCAGGAATACTATTGCAGGGAGGATTTGGAGTTCAGGCTCCATGGCATCCTGGTTCCTCGTGGGGTGTGTAGAGGTGAGTGTTTTCCCTTCCAAGTCCTGTTTCCGCCGTGTTTTTGTTCGCGTTGAATCCGCCCCGGAAAATGTGGCGGATTGGCCTGTCATAATAGTGTGGGTGGTACAATGTCTTCCGCCTGTCTGTTGGCGGTGACCCCCATGCTGTTTGTTTGTACCGCCGTGGCGGTCGGAGTGTTAAAGTGGCTGTCTATGTTGGCGGTTTCCGCCATGGTCATAATTCAATTTTTTTTACCGCCGGCCTCTTGGCGGTTTTACCGCCGCTTTACCACCGACCACCAGGGTTGTAATGAGGGCCTATATATACACAATCAGTATTAGGAATTATAATATAGGAACAACAAGCATTGGCAAGAAATAGTGGAAAATAGCTAGGGCCTATCTTAGGGTCTGAGTGCAGTGACCGTGATATGAGGTAAACCTTATATCTGGGGTGAAAGGTGCATGCACCTTTTCACACAGCTACAATGGCAGGGCTGTAGTCACAGTTTGCATGGGCCCCCGTGGGTGGCACAATACATGCTGCAACCCATGAGTAACCCCTGGTGTACCAATGCCCTGGGTATCTAAGTAACATATACTAGGGACTTACATGGGTGCACTAGTATGCCAAGTGTAGGGTGTAAAAGTTACTTTACCAACTAAATTTAGGGGAGAGAGCATTGAACCTGGGGTCCTGGTTACAAGGATCCCAGTATCCTACAGTTTTAAACACATTGACACCAGGCACAAAGTGGGTGTAACTATGTCAGAAAGGTTCTACTTTCCTACATGGCAAACAAACAAAAAGCACGTACAAAGCTTGTACTTTTTAAGGGGTCCAACAGAAAAATAAAGGCTGGGCCATCCCCACCTTAGCTACAGCCCTGGATTCAAACCTGGTTCCCAGCTCCAAGGTGGGCAGCTCTGGTCATTACGCCACATTCTCGCCATTTGTGCTAGTATTATGTTGTCATTTTTTCACGTATTGCTTTCAGAAAAATAAGCACTATGACGCGTCATATTTGTATAATTATTTTTTCTTTAAGTAGTGATGCACAACAGCTTGCGCTGACACTGACAAAAGATTTTGCACAGGAGGAATCTATTGGCTTTGCCAATGCTTGCTCTAATTATGAACCTAGCAATAGTTGCTAAGCTATAAGTCTCGAACTAAAAGTACCGACAACCATTTGACAACTGCTTGGTACCAGAAGCGGCGTGAGAAGCTACTTTCTTACCTACAGTGCGCACGCGCATCGGCCGTTATAAGTCTCACGAGTTTCATTTTCTCTCAGTGCGCCCGCGCAGTTTTCTGTAGATTTTACGTACGTGACGTCTCTCAGCGCAACGTCTAGCAGTACGCAGGCGTGGTAACGCTACATTATATGCTTTTATCTGAGCAGTGACCGGCTTTCGGGAAATTTCACTCCGACGGCGCTGTTGTAGTAGGGTGAGACCGGCAGGTGAGTGTTTCTGTGCAGTGTGCGTGCCGGGCAGATGTGAAGAGCAGCCGGGCGCGCTCATGTTGGCTGGTTGGTATTGGGGTGGTGATGAGCTCGCGCGCCTAGCTTAGGATGTCCTCGAGCCCCAGTGAGTCCGGGAGCACTGGCACGTGTTTCACCATTCCTGAGCGACTTCCCCTGGCATTCTTTTGAACGATGCATTGAGCGCCACTCTCAGTCTGATTACGCGCAATATCAATAAAATAGTTGCGTACAAGGACCCAGGAGGTCACCCCGGGGATACTTGGCAGAGGGCGGGAGCGACACATAAGGTTTTTTTTTTTTAGGAAGAAATGAGATGACATTAAGTAGGAGCAGAATAAGTATTCTAACGATCCTTTTTAATATCTCATGCAAGCTGGACGGTGGTAAGGGGTCCGGGGTCAACGTGGGTCGTGAAGACGTCAGGACGGTCGAAAGGAAGACCTGTGAGCCCATTAAATGGTGTACAGGATTGATGGCGGGGTGTGGACTGGAATTTGAAACTATTTGATGGACTTATTGTCTGAGCCGATGTGAAGGCGTGGTGTTGTATGGTCTTTTAGCAGTGTTTAATGTGAGTACCTAATGAGCTAAGTGGTTTGCAGGCCAATAGGGGTGTGTGATACTGTAAAAAAAATTAAAGCAAGGATTCCAGAACTATCAAATGCCTAAGATTATTAGGCGCGAGACCTAATTAAGGTACTTAATATCAAAAAGGGCTATATGACGCCTGGTAACCCTGGCCATCCGGAGGTCTTTTCCGTTTTTGTCCATATATTCTGCTATTAGGTGATAGTATTACGGAACAGTTTTCACTTACAGGTGCAGACAGTGAAACGGTGTGTGTGTGTTTTTTGTTTTTCCGTCAAGTACGGATGTAACTACTCGGAGATGCTCACAATATCTGTGTGGAGAATATGCTCAAACGTAATGTATTTCTCGACAAAGGAAAGTCTATTACTTAAAATACAAGAAAAATGTAGTTAGGCCAGAACAGTGAGCATTGTCTGAGACCTTTTATGGCTGGTCCCATATATACATGTTTGTAGTCTCATCAGTTTGTACCATGACTAATACTTCCTTTCTAAGTCAAGGAAACTCCCTAGCATTGTGGCACTCTTTACAGTCTGGGTGAAGGATCCTAAACATACTCATGTGAGATATTACAAAGTTGTACAGGGCCACAGCGCTATTGGGGGGAAATTATAGTCTTTGGGGAAAAAGGTGACTAGACCAAGTAGAAGTAAGAGAGGATGTTGTGTGGGGGGTGGGGATTGGGTATAGACTGGGTGCCACTTGACCAGGTATCCTGGATTTGCTGGGCCATTATGTTTTTTTCGCAGCTTGTCCTGGTAAATCTAGTATGTCCCAGTTTTCAGAGGAGGGGGGTGTCAACTGACCAGAGGGAGGCAAGTTTTCTTATGTTTCAGTGCATAATTACTTTAATCTCTAGCAGAAAACGCTGTGGTTAACTCTGATGCTGTGTGTAAGTTAGATTCAATTCCCCCTAGCACCTCTTATTGTCGGTTTCTGTGTTGATGAGCACTGTCTATTCACTCTGTGCCCCATGGCCCATGCAGAATTGAAGCGCTGTTTTTAGATTTGTGGGGTGTCTCAGTTCTTGGATTTAAAACATGGGTTGTATTATAGCCCAGGAGTAAAACAATCCTAGTACTTTCCAGTCCTCAAAATAATCATGTCTGTTTTACTGAGAAGAAGCGGTGGATGGGTTAACCATTTTAATGCAGTGAATGAGCCATTGATGTCAATTTACATGAACTCGGATGTGCAGCTGCTGCTAAAAGATGGTCCCAAGCCATTAACACTAAAGTCCTAATGTGAAGGAAACTCTTCCATCTCACTGGTGTCAATATTTTGTAGGAGTAGGATTTCCTAGCCTACGTCTGTGAATTCTTGCGAGTTCATGAAAGTCATAAATGTTGCACTAATGCAAGGACTTATACCATGGATGCATTTTTGCTTCTTCCTTTAAGAAATGGGCCCGTAATTAGATCTTGCGTAAATTAAGACCTTTTTTTATTAAAATTCTCTCCATATATTGACTGGCTTTTCTGTGAGTGACAGCATTCTGCTCTTTCACAAGAAGCATATGGCATACAAAGTAGTTTTATTCCGTGACAAGATTGTTGTGGCAATGCGTGCTGTTTGAGAACAAAAATATTTTTATTCTTGCCAGTGTTTGTTATAATGGCGAGGGCTCGGCAGCTCTCCCAACTATAAAGTTGTACAAAAACAATGCCCAAGCAAGGCACACATTAACACTACCAAAAGGCTGTCCACTAATATAATTCCTTTTGGCTTTGTCATTGCTAGTTTGTCCACTTGTTACCAAGATTTTCCATTATGTGTGTGTGTATATATATATATATATATATATATATATATATATATATATATACCTAGTTGCACTTTTTTTCGTGGATATTTTATTTTGAAAGCAAAGAATCATCAATCTTATTTCTCAAGATTCTGCTCAGAAAGCATTATGCGTAGCCTCATATTATTAAACTTTGCAAGTGTGTGTATACGTTTTTATACTGGGACGACTCAGTAGTGCAGTCTCAGGCTTACAACACTTCTTAGAGTGCTCACCCTAATAATAGAGGCTTTGCATTGATGAGCTGTCAGTACAAGTTCGAACAGCATTAACTTATGAACACAAATTTTACCTTAAGCGCAGACCATGCCCTTCCCTGATCCATAACTCACTGTAAATTGGCAGCCAAATGGTTTGTGCTGCAAGGGTTTGGGCTTACTTGTCCCATGGACAAAATAGACATGCAAACTTGTCCTTGAACCCAAACGATATGTCCTGGGAGTTGAGCTACAGGAATTCCACATCCCTGTAAATCCAATTTCCTCGCTTCCCATAGCACTGCAATCTTTGGGCTCTGGACAGCTGACCATATCAGAAACTCTGTTGCCAAGCCCAGTGTGCATTGATCTACATAGATCCCTCCACATTTTCTTACCAAGAATGTCCTGCAGACTTTGGCAAAAGTCAAACATTTTCTGTGCATTTCAGAGGAGAAGTTTACATAATTTGCAAAGATATACACATTTCCTACCACTGACTGATCCATGCAGTTATCACCCTGGACTCTTCTTTGTGTCCTTTTCTTCTTCCTTTTTTTCTTTTTTCTTTTTCTTGCCAAACATTTGGTGCCCCCATCATATTTTGTGGCTATTGGTGATTGGCCCATCCACACAAGTGAGGTAGCATTTTTATTCCAAGAAGTGATGAGGGACTGGATAATAAAACATTTGTTATCAATTGAAGTTCTCTCCATTTTTGGTTTCTAAATGTAAGCTAGTGAACACATTCTGTAAAATGCCCTCTGAACCTCTTGATGGTATGGGTAACCCTAAAATTCCTAGATGTACAAATACCCACTCTTCCTTAACTCTACTTAATTTTTTTTTTTAAATGCACGTTTTCTTAATGCCCATTTTTCATTTATTTGGTTTTACTCTATAAACTGCTGCATAAGTCCTTAAACAATGAAATATCATTAGTTGATGGTGCTCAATAGAAGCCCCAGGATGTGGAGGGGGAGGTTGGGATGTGGGATGCACATTTGGTCTGGATACCATTTGTCAGTACAAAGTTATGAAGGCCTAAGCCCAAAGTGCCCCACACATAAGAAACTAGCTCTTCTATGGGGCAGGAAAAACCTTGACAGTTAAGGGTGCAAATTTTCTTTCTAAACTATATATCCTTCTGTTACCAGCATATGGCTTGCACGTTTACGCCTGCATGCATCTGTCCATGCTATCTGAAATTCCTTAACAGTCCAGTCCTTGTGCACAAGGTGCTTAGTCTGAGTGGCAGTGACAGATGTGTGGCTTGTTTACAATTAAATGAGCTGAGCCTAACGCCTGCATTTATATTCGTAGCTGTGAGGGTTTCGTATTTCTTATAGTTTGTCTTGTCTGTGCGACAGTGCACCATTTGATCCTGAATTCAGCTGTATCCTAATTCTAGTTGTAGTGCAACTGCATTATAAAGTATCCCATTTGTGGGCATCTCTGGAAACTGGTCCCGCCCTGTGCTTGTATGAATATTGAGAAGTTTTAACTGATGAGAAATGTTCATGGATTTCCTGAACTGGATTTAATTGACCGCTTGGCTTTTTAGGAGGTGGTTCCACACGCAGACATTGAATGACTGTTTTCTCTTAATCCTAATTAAGTTGTCCCCCATCTTTGGACATGTGATTCTAACTTGCCTGTCGGACCTAGTCTAATACCAGAGGCAGTGTAAGGAAATGCCTCCTTGGCATGGTTACCCCCTGACTTTTTGCCTTTGCTGATGCTAAGTTTTGATTTGAAAGTGTGTTAAGGCCTGCTAACCAGGCCCCAGCACCAGTGTTCTTTCCCTAACCTGTACTTTTGTTTCCACAATTGGCACACCCTGGCATCCAGGTAAGTCCCTTGTAACTGGTACCCCTGGTACCATGGGCCCTGATGCCAGGGAAGATCTTTAAGGGATGCAGCTTGTCTTCTGCCACCCTGGGGACCCCTGCACTGCTTGCCAGCTTGTGTACTAGTGGGGATAAAACAACTAAGTCGACATGGCACTCCCCTCAGGGTGCCATGCCAACCTCACACTGCCTATGAAGTATAGATAAGTCACCCCTCTGGCAGGCCTTTCACCCCTAAGGCAGGGTGCACTATACCATAGGTGAGGGCACAAGTGCATGAGCACTATGCCCCTACAGTGTCTAAGCAAAACCTTAGACATTGTAAGTGCAGGGTAGCCATAAGAGTATATGGTCTGGGAGTCTGTCATACACGAACTCCACAGCACCATAATGGCTACACTGAAAACTGAAGTTTGGTATCAAACTTCTCAGCACAATAAATGCACACTGATGCCAGTGTACATTTTATTGTAACATACACCCCAGAGGGCACCTTAGAGGTGCCCCCTGAAACCTTAACAGACTATCCGTGTAGGCTAACTAGTTTTAGCAGCCTGCCACACACCAGACATGTTGCTGGCCACATGGGGAGAGTGCCTTTGTCACTCTGTGGCTAGTAACAAAGCCTGTACTGGGTGGAGGTACTTCACACCTCCCCCTGCAGGAACTGTAACACCTGGCAGTGAGCCTCAAAGGCTCACCCCCTTTGTTACAGCACCACAGGGCACTCCAGCTAGTGGAGTTGCCCGCCCCCTCCGGCCACGGCCCCACTTTTGGCAGCAAGACCGGAGGAGATAATGAGAAAAACAAGGAGGAGTCACTGGCCAGTCAGGACAGCCCCTAAGGTGTCCTGAGCTGAGGTGACTCTAACTTTTAGAAATCCTCCATCTTGCAGATGGAGGATTCCCCCAATAGGATTAGGGATGTGCCCCCCCTACCCTCGGGGAGGAGGCACAAAGAGGGTGTAGCCACCCTCAGGGCTAGTAGCCATTGGCTACTAACCCCCCAGACCTAAACACACCCCTAAATTAAGTATTTAGGGACTCCCCAGAACCTAGGAACTCAGATTCCTGCAACCTAAGAAGAAGACTGCTAAGCTGAAAAACCCTGCAGAGAAGACTGAGACACCAACTGCTTTGGCCCCAGCTCTACCGGCCTGTCTCCCCACTTCTAAAGACACTGCTCCAGCGACGCTCTCCCCAGGGACCAGCGACCTCTGAAGCCTCAGAGGACTGCTCTGCATCTATAAGGACCAAGAACTCCTTAGGACAGCAGCTCTGTTCACCAAAGACTGCAACTTTGCAACAACGAAGCAACTTTGAAACAACACGTGTTTCCCGCTGGAAGCGTGAGACATGTCACTCTGCACCCGGCGCCCCCGGCTCAACTTGTCGAGAATAATCACTTCAGGGAGGACTCCCCGGCGACTGCGAGACCGCGAGTAGCCAGAGTTGACCCCCCTGAGCTCCCACAGCGACGCCTGCAGAGGGAATCCCGAGGCTCCCCCTGACCGCGACTGCCTGCTTCAAAGATCAGACGCCTGGTAAAGACTCTGCACCCGCAGCCCCCAGGGCCTGAAGGATCCGACCTCCAGTGCAGGAGCGACCCCCAGGTGGCCCTCTCCCTTGTCCAGGTGGTGGCTACCCCGAGGAGCCCCCCCCCCGCTTGCCTGCCTGCATCGCTGAAGAGACCCCTTGGTCTCCCATTGATTCCTATTGAGAACCCGACGCTTGTTTGCACACTGCACCTGGCCGCCCCCATGCTGCTGAGGGTGTACTTTCTGTGTGGACTTGTTTCTCTCCCCCCCCCCCCCAGTGCCCTACAAACCCCCCCTGGTCTGCCCTCCGAAGACGCGGGTACTTACCTGCTGGCAGACTGGAACCGGGGCACCCCCTTCTCCATTGAAGCCTATGCGTTTTGGGCACCACTTTGACCTTTGCACCTGAGCTGCTGGTGTGGTAACTTTGGGGTTGCTCTGAACCCCCAACGGTGGGCTACCTTGGACCCAAACCTGAACCCCGTAGGTGGTTTACTTACCTGCAAAAACTAACAAACACTTACCTCCCCCAGGAACTGTTGAAAATTGCACTGTCTAGTTTTAAAATAGCTATGTCATTTATGTGAAAACTGTATATGCTATTTTGCTAATTCAAAGTACCTACCTGAAATACCTTTCATTTGAAGTATTACTTGTAAATCTTGAACCTGTGGTTCTTAAAATAAACTAAGAAAAGAGATTTTTCTATACAAAAACCTATTGGCCTGGAATTGTCTCTGACTGTGTGTTCCTCATTTATTGCCTGTGTGTGTACAACAAATGCTTAACACTACTCCTTTGATAAGCCTACTGCTCGACCACACTACCACAAAATAGAGCATTAGAATTATCTTTTTGCCACTATCTTGCCTCTAAGGGGAGCCCTTGGACTCTGTGCATACTATTTATTACTTTGAAATAGTGCATACAGAGCCAACTTCCTACAGGCAGTTATTCAGTTTAACCTCTGTTAATGCGCAGTTCTGTTTACTTTGCCTCTTGCAGCTGCCATAGGCAATAACACCATGCAGTAGCAACACAATCCCTTTCCATTTAAAGTTTAGAGTTTTGTGTATCTTTGAACTAACCTTAGGATGCTCACAGCACTTCAATGTATCGGGCTGTTGAGTCTGTTTGCGTAGAAATTTCAGTTCTGTTAATTAATTGTGTAACTAGACACAGTGTGGAACATTGTAGGAAATCGGTTGTCAAGCAGGGATGATTCACTTTTATGTGAGAACAATGGTTCTAATTTTCTTTTAGTTTTACAGTTGTGTGTTTTTTTTTTTTTGTTTCTTTTAATACTTGTTGGGGAGGCCTTTTCCTGACCCCTTCATAATACGCATTGTCGCTTTACACTTTTGTCCCCACTAAAAGGACAGTTTGGTAGCAACAACCTGTTCTGTCCTGGCTTTTTTTGCGTGATAGCGATCACGGAAAGCACACCAAATCAATGTTTTCTTGGTCTAGCAAATGTCACCCAAATATAATTAACAACGGTTGTGTTTTTATTTTTTTGGGCTGCCTTCCGACAATGTTTGGGTTTGGGTGTGTGTTTTTTTTTTTTTTTTTTATTCTAAAGAGATACATTTATTCGTGAAGTAGCATGGCATTTTATTTAAGATATCCCAATTCAATGCCGCTCCCAAACTTTATTAAGAGATCTTTGTGTGCTCTGTAGATACCTGGGAGTCGCTGCCTCACTGCCATGCTGCACTTGTCCAGGCGCTTCACTTTTCATGGGCAGAACAGTTGGGACTAATGCGCGTGGGTAATTATCAGATCCTTCAGCTTGAAAGACGTGTGGGTTGTTTGTGACATTGGCAATGTCAGTACTCTTGTAACCGAAGAACGTTTCCTTTTTAGGGTCAGGCAACACAATGGTGGCCAAGAAAACAGTTAAAAGAACCCTCTCTGTGGAAGAGAAAAATGCGTCTTCCGAAGTCAAAAAGACAAAAGGTATTTGGCTGGTTTCTTCTCCACCCTTCTATCACTAGTTTCATCCATAATGTCGAACTTTCGAGTAACCTCCGGAACTCTTAGTGTTAGCGTTTTTATTGTGTGCTAGAACCTGGCAAACAGAGCTGCAATATTGCTGTAAAGCAGAATATGTATTTACGTTAGTTGTCGAGTTTGTTTTATGTGGATTTTTAAGGGGTAATCTTATCCGAAATACACTTGCATTGGGCAAAGAAAATTTCCAAATTACTGGTTGTCTTTGCTACTTTGTTTTACTCATCCCATGGGGTCGGCAGACCACAGGTTCGGGACCGCTGCTGTAGAAGGCAGGGAAAATAAGGGTGAGTGGGGAGTTATAAGGAGGGTTAGGAGTAATTGTGTTTATATATTGCTTACTATCCCTTACGAGTTGTAAGTTCTTTATGGTGAGTTGCTACTCCAGAACCAAAGGTTAGTGATTATTGCAATTGATCATGTGCACTCGATAAAAAAATTGCATGCATTTACTCCAGTTATTTAATGATATGCTAGATTAATACCAGGTAGACAGTTAAACAAGTATGATACTGATACCTTACTTCTGTCAAGTAATTATTTTTGAGAGACCCAAGCCAACTGTCCAACAAAAAGCAAAAGCCACCACCACTACAAACGCCAATATGATTTAATGCATGTCTCCAGCAATTAGATTGTGAGCTCATGGTAGCGCCCCTCCTACCTGAAAGTAGCTCTCCTGTGTTTAACCCAACCTACTAATATATAAACTTACTAGGTTGAATTGATAAATGTATAGCAAAAATTAAAAAGCATGTATTTGAGATGAAAATGTGTATTTTCAGAACCCATAAGCATATGTTTGGATAAAAATGGTAAGTCACACCCCTATACCATTAGCCTTCGATAGGAATGGGAGATATGAATTTGTACAATCTGTCCCAGTATTGCTTTGCATGAAGACTGCCCTTCACATTCTGTGCTTGCTGGATTTTTCTAACGTAATCTCATTGCTAAAACTTCCAGATCAGACCGTTAACGTTAAGTTAGCTGTTGCCTTTAGGTTCCACGAGATTGTGTTCTTTTAATAGCCAACCAGACTAGTCATTGTCAGCCTTCTACAAACTCTTAGAAATCCAAAACTAGCTAATGATTAGTCAGTATTGTAGATAAATACTGCCCATACATTCATTTAAGCTTGATTATTACACTGTAGGACATAATCCGAACCAAATGTCACATGACTTGTATGTATTTAGCATTGTCATTAATTGCCAATCGCACATAACTCAAGCAAGGAAATGCCCACAACAGGAAAAAACACAATATTTATAGCAAACCATTAAACAGGAAAACACAGGCATTGTAAGAATGCCAACTTTTTGCATTGTGCCCACCTAAAGGTGTACAAGTTATAGGAAATGCAAAACTTTCCTTTCTGTCTCGGGATTGATCTCATTAGTAAAGAAGGGAGTGCTTGAGAGGTAATGAAAATAATACTTGCATATGGTACAGTGTATTTTTCCGGTTAACTTTTGATGTGTGGACTGTTGACATAGACGACATACTTGATTGAACTATTCAAAAAGTTCAGTTCTAAACAAGCAAAACTGCATGTTAGAAGTGGCAAATGTGCACCATTCATCATAATAACCATCCAAACAGGACACAGTAGTTTTTTTTTTTGCATGGTGTTATCTTTTCTGCATCTCTTCACAGACTTGTGTGTTTCTTTCAGTGACTCATCCATCCCATGGCACTGTTGCAGGATTGGTGCTTACCTTGGGTCAAGGAGATGTTGGACAGCTTGGGCTTGGGGAAGATGTAATTGAGCGGAAAAAGCCAGCCCTTGTGGTACTACCAGAGAAGATTGTGCAAGTGGTGGCAGGTGGCATGCACACTGTGTGCCTGAGTGAGACAGGCAATGTAAGTTCCCACTGCCTCATTTCAAATCTCCTGAATGCCTATAGTCTGAAAGGGCTTTGTGACACAAGAAAAACCAGCGTTGGCCAAGACGGTACATCTGGCATTGGCCGACAGCTTTTTGTCTTTGTCAAGGTTTTGTCATGGCTTTTGCAGATTTGTGCCAGGGAAGCGCCTCAATAAGGCCTTGATCAATCAAAAGAAAAAAAAATGGTGAAAACAACATTCTTTTGGTTTAATAAAATAAAAAAACACATTACCATAGTAGTCCCTCCTACTTAAGGAAACCACTTTGTTTATGGGTGTTGCCCTTGTGAAAGGACGTAATGCCATTACTCACTGAATTAGTCAGATACAGAAGAAGGTTGACCCACTGCCATACTGTAGTAGATAAAATGTGAATGACGTAGCATCAGACCAGTGTATGAAGAGGGCTAGCCATCTAGTGTCCGACTCGCACAGCATGAAACTAGCAAATTTAGGATTAATCCTGGCTTCCCTGCTTGGCGCGTGTGATCCTAGGTGAATATTCTACTACAGAGCCTTTTTTTCACCCTTATTTCATATGACACCATCTTCAAACGTGTGTTTAGGGTATGCTCTGTGCAAATGCCTCATTTCATTTAATAGGCTAATGTTGCTTTGTCTAATTAAATGCACGTGACAACTGATTTGCCTCCATGTATGAATGCCACTGTCGTGGGGTAGGGGAGGGGCAGGAATACTAAGTTCACACTTAAACTTTTAATAAAGGAGCCTTTGTCTAGTGGTATCTTGTGTAATAAGGTGAAACATTTACATATATTAAATAAATGCATTTTTGTTTATTTTGAAGGTACTTTAACATATTTTAACATGTTTGTTGCAGGATTTACCTGACAAATATTTTCATGGCTGTTTGTGCATGGTCTCTTGGAGCCCAAACATGTACTCCAAGCAACCCATACAGAAACGAAAACTGCCTTTGTACCACCTATACATATATACACGTCTCGTGTCCATGGAATGGTCACCCGTTGCCTGTCCATCACCGTGGGCACGTTCCCCTAAAACTCCCCTCGTTTTCTGGTTAATACGTCTTTAAGTAGACTTCCCAAGACAGTTAAACTTCAGTATAGAATGATTAAAAGGACAGGTAGCCATGATTACAGTTGCAAGGAATAAAGTGGACACTTTGCAGTGTTTCAGACTTATTTTGTTCATAGGCACAGGTCTCCTGACCTGTTAGCTCCACAGCAGAACCTTTTTCTGAAATTGCCCAAGTAATTACAGTTTTGGATTTTATGTGGAACTTTTCTAAAACCTATTCTGTTAAAGCAGATTATTCCAAGCACTGCTACTTTTCTGCCTTGCACTTCAATTTTGCCCACAGGAGAGCGTCAAGTCGTTAAATGTAGCCTGTTTGCTTGGAGTTTTCTTTAAAGGCCAGACTTGTCATGGTGACATATCCCTAGCTTGTGTGTGTTTTCACGCATAAACCCTTGGAAACTGATTGTGTTTGGGCTTCCTGAGCCTTGTCTATTTGCACGGGTGTTGTGGCGCAAGTTGTTTATAATTCTGCTCGGTCATAATTAACTACATGCGTGAATTAGAAGATAATAGGCGCTTACAATGATGCGGTATGTAAACTGTTAACAGCTCAATACAATAAAGGTGGCATTCCGTGAAGGAAACCTAATAAGTGAATAAAGTTCCATACCTTCCCAGACTAGTAATCAGTGTTTTTGATTTACAAATAAATGAACCACAACAAAAATCTGAAGCTGGGATTTAATAAAAAAAGTACATCAACTTAAAAAAAAAAAAAGTTGATTTCCTAATACGTTTCTATTGTTGTGGTGTGTGTGTGTGTTGTGGTTTTTTTTTTTTTTTTTTTCCAATGCTTGCCCTTTTCTTAGGTCGAGCGTAAGCATACAGCCTCTTGCATACTTTTAATATACTTGCTTCTGTGGGCTTATAGCAATTTCATTTGTCCATCCTTTTTCTTTGAGAGCAGGGATTATCTACTGTATAGGGTTTTTATTTATTTATAGATACATACTGTTTTTATTGATTTTTATAATGCAGAACCTACAAAAACAATACAGTGCATATCAGTACGAGACATCACAAATATCATCTTTGAGGACCGAGAACATACATAGTCAGGAATGTGTATCCACAGCGCCCGAAGCTGTGATATTTCCCCTCCGCCTCACTTACTGGCTAATATCCTTACATAATCAATCCTTATGTACGCTAGAAGTACCAGAGTTTCAACATAGCAAAAGTTGGTTGTCACCATTATATCCAACATATACATTCCAGTAGTCAATCATCATCATCAGTGCTCCATTCAGAACCTAAATCCTCCGTAACAGTGAAACGTTCCAACAGAGTTCCCCATGCAATCAAGTCATTTAGTTCCCCCTCCTCCCTGCGTGTTATCTGTATATGTTGTTTTTGTGCGGTTCCCCATTGCAGAATATCTCATATCCAGCAATGAATGGATGGGCTCCTGGCGCTCATCCAGCTAATGGCCGCCTTGTGCTTACCCAGTACTAGAGCTAGTTGTTAGTCTGTATGGGATTCTCCTCCCTGTGGTCTCTACCACGCCTAAGAGGCATGTCATTGGAGTTGCTTTGAGTCTCAAACCCATGACCTCTTCAACCTTCCGAACCACCTCCTGCCAGAACTGCTGCACCTGCCAGCAGGACAAAGCCAAATGTAGAAAGGATGCGCCAAACGTAGAAAGGAGGTGCTTAATGTATCACATCTAGGACACCGGCCTCTAGTTTTGGGTCAATTTTGTTGAGACGATCAGGTGTAGTATACATACAGTGTACGAAATTGAAATGTAGAAGCTTAAACCTTTTATTGCATGACTGTGCGCACCAGCGACTGAGCAGTAGCCAATCAGTATCCTCCAGTTCCTGCTCCCAAGCCCTCCGCGCGACACATACCACACCTGATTGTTCCCCCCCACTCGTTCCCCCCCCCCCCACTCGTTCCCCCCCCACTCGTTCCCCCCCCCCCACTCGTTCCCCCCCCACTCGTTCCCCCCCCCCCCACGTTCCCCCCCCACTCGTTCCCCCCCACTCGTTCCCCCCCCCCACTCGTTCCCCCCCCCCACTCGTTCCCCCCCCCCCACTCGTTCCCCCCCCCCCACTCGTTCCCCCCCCCCCACTCGTTCCCCCCCCCACTCGTTCCCCCCCCCACTCGTTCCCCCCCCCACTCGTTCCCCCCCCACTCGTTCCCCCCCCACTCGTTCCCCCCCCACTCGTTCCCCCCCCACTCGTTCCCCCCCCACTCGTTCCCCCCCCACTCGTTCCCCCCCACTCGTTCCCCCCCCACTCGTTCCCCCCCCCACTCGTTCCCCCCCCCACTCGTTCCCCCCCCCACTCGTTCCCCCCCCACTCGTTCCCCCCCCCACTCGTTCCCCCCCCCCACTCGTTCCCCCCCCCCACTCGTTCCCCCCCCCACTCGTTCCCCCCCCACTCGTTCCCCCCCCCACTCGTTCCCCCCCCCACTCGTTCCCCCCCCCACTCGTTCCCCCCCCCACTCGTTCCCCCCCCACTCGTTCCCCCCCCCACTCGTTCCCCCCCCCACTCGTTCCCCCCCCACTCGTTCCCCCCCCCACTCGTTCCCCCCCCCACTCGTTCCCCCCCCCACTCGTTCCCCCCCACTCGTTCCCCCCCCACTCGTTCCCCCCCCACTCGTTCCCCCCCCACTCGTTCCCCCCCCCACTCGTTCCCCCCCCACTCGTTCCCCCCCCGCTCGTTCCCCCCCCGCTCGTTCCCCCCCCCGCTCGTTCCCCCCCCCGCTCGTTCCCCCCCCCGCTCGTTCCCCCCCCCGCTCGTTCCCCCCCCGCTCGTTCCCCCCCCCGCTCGTTCCCCCCCCCGCTCGTTCCCCCCCCGCTCGTTCCCCCCCCGCTCGTTCCCCCCCCGCTCGTTCCCCCCCCGCTCGTTCCCCCCCCGCTCGTTCCCCCCCCGCTCGTTCCCCCCCCGCTCGTTCCCCCCCCGCTCGTTCCCCCCCCGCTCGTTCCCCCCCCGCTCGTTCCCCCCCCGCTCGTTCCCCCCCCGCTCGTTCCCCCCCCGCTCGTTCCCCCCCCGCTCGTTCCCCCCCCCGCTCGTTCCCCCCCCCGCTCGTTCCCCCCCCCGCTCGTTCCCCCCCCCGCTCGTTCCCCCCCCCGCTCGTTCCCCCCCCCGCTCGTTCCCCCCCACTTAAAACAGAGTAATTAAATGAGTCAGGAGTCTCATCACCCCAGTTTATCAGTCCGTTCCCCATCTTTGAGGCTGGTGGGGGTGAACGGATCTACAGTATTGTTACGTCTTATGTTTATCTGTTCTTTCAGGGATTTTTTTCTTATTTTTTTTCTTTCAATTCTTCTTGGCTTCTTGCTCCTGTGAGTTAATGTGCTTACAATGCTGAGCTTGGGGGCACCGTACATGCACCTTACTGCTTTTTCTTACTTGTTTTCGGGCATCTTGCTGTTTTCTTTGCGAGATCTGGTTATGGGTGTGTTTTTTATTGTTTTTTTATTTTGCAGTTTTATGTAGCACAAGCTCGGCGCGAAGGTAGTGGAGGGCTTCATTTTTTTAAATTTTTTTATTTTTTAAATTTGCTGTTTTTATATAGTGAAACTTTATTTCAGCACCAGTTACATTACACAAGAACACATCCATTTTTGGTAGCAAGGGGAAAGTGAGTGATTTGGCCAGAATCGCTGGATGTTGAACTGGTGCTGGGACTCGAACCGTGTTCTCCAGCTGCAAGGTCAGCAGCTGTGGCCCTTAAGTCACATCCTTTCTCCTAGGGTTCTTTGTGTGTTGGGGCAGTCACAGAATAGCTTTAGTAGTAGTATAATAAGAAATATTATACTTATTGTGTGTAATAATAATTATAATGTATTATTCTTGCAAATACAGGTTCTGCCATTTCATTGCACTGCAAAGCAGGTGCCATTCTTAAACTCGTTATTCATTTGCATTGACCTTTCAGAGAGCTGTGATTGTAATCTGACATTCTCTTTCTGACAAGACCTCTGCAGCAGGTGCATTAACCAACTGACTGGAGTAGAGCTTAACACTTGAGGATAGCATATGCTCTTAATAACCTCTGGAGGGTCACCAACCAAACACATAGGTTACTTCTAGGCAAAAAGATGGCAAAAGGTGTTGTCTTACATGGTGGAAAGAGTTTTGACTACAGACCCAAGCACTTCATAGCCTCAAGCTTGATAGCAAAAAACACCTAGCCTTTGGATGTTAATTGGGCCTCATCAAATAGAGTTCAGTTAGGAGAGGCAGCCATTTTCCTAATCCTGTAGCTCAAAGAAGCGAACACAAAGTGCCACAGTGAGGAGCAGTGTATCGTATCATAGGGTACCGAAGTGGAGCAAACTCCATTTCCTCCTCTAAGAATTCACTGGTGTTGTGGCCTTGACAATCCCCTCACAGCTACTGCACCCTTGCAGATGCCACTTCTGGACGCGCTGTCTACAACAACACTCAAATAGCACTGCTTCCTGTTTGAAGAGGCACCACCTCAAATCCCCCCCCCCCCCCCATGGGTGCAGAGCGCTTCCCTATCACCCTCTGGACTCCTATATATAATCCATGCATCGTCTGTCACAGTCCAGTAATGTTTTAACCTGCTCTCCCATCGTCGAACCCCAGGCTTCATGTAACCACTCCACCAAGTTCCCATGCATTGTTAGATGTACACTCTGATTGCCGTTGTTACAAAGTACATGGAAAATCAATATCAAGAAAAAAATCTTTCTGACCCTATCAAGTGGCCCTTTTCTCCCCCCTGCTTCTACTGGTGTTCTCTGTGCTTCACCCATAGCTATAGGAATTGTGTTTATGTGGGCATGTGCCTCAATGATTATATCTCAGTCAATCCTTGAGCGTAACAGTAAAGACTGCATAGGCAAGAGATATCTTAAACAGAAGAACTGTTTCACAAACTGGCCACCAGGATCAGCCACTACTTGTACTTATGTAACCCAGATGTGTTGTCATGACTGAAGGTTTTTATTTGTGTTTTTTTTTTTTTTTTTTTTTTTCTCCATACAACCACAAACAGGCAGGCTTGCAGTGTAACCACTGTGTAAATAAGTTTCATAAAAAAATAATTTTTATGTAACTTATCTTATGTGGGTGTCAAGAAACTGACATGGTTCTAGACCTACCTTCGATTCCCAAAAAACATACATTTGAATCCTTTTCATATCCCCCAAAAAATGCCAAGGAACCTCACTGGGCACCACTGCCCTAGGAAAAAACACTATCCTCCAATATCAGGCTTATTGAGTGGTCCCGATAGCCAGGCAAAGACTTCAGATTTTGAATAGCCATCCCAACAGAGAATTCTGACTTCAAAACAATCGGCCAATTCACAAATGCATGCACCGAAAAGGCCCAGTCACGGCGATTCAGGTACACGTAGCTGTTCTACAGAGTCCAGTCCTGAGCCAAGGGCTGTCATAAGACTATTAACCTAAAATAATAGAGTACCAGCCCTTTTGTGTTTCCACTTAAAACACAGACCCCCAGGTCACAGATGTTGAACCAGTCTGCACACATTTCTTCAGTTATGCAGCCTCTTCTGTTCTTTTGTTTTTAAAAGTTAGGCTAGTATTGTCTATGTAGTGGAATAATGACTATGAGTTTAAAATGGAGAAATATATGGCTGCCCCCTTTTTCTTTGCTCCTAACGCTTTTGTCCCCCTCATTCTCTGGGTTAAGTGCCACAAAGGTGCTTCTTTGGCTTGTTTGGTGCTAGTAAAGTTTAGGTAAACACACTAGAAAGGGTTGCATCTCTAGGGTATCTCAGCAAGTCTGTAGCACTCCCAAGATGGTGGCCTTGTTGTGCCCTCTCGTGCAGCGACAGGCCTGGGCGGATTGCTGTGGCACCTGGCATACATCCACTACAAACCAAAACACATAGGTAAAAGACATTTTATTTTACACCAGTAGCTCCAACTCTCTCAGTGCGAGACTTATTGTATTGCAAATACTTTTTTCTGTATGTAGTATCCATTCCCCAGTAACAAAGCAGGTTAAGTTTATTTAAATGAGTTGTGCTAAGTCAGTTTGTCTTCCTGTCAATTTATCTTGTGGTTAAGAGAAAATGTAACCGGCCGATTACAGAAAAAGAATGTTTAATGGGGCTATAAGAATGTTTAGCTCATGTTGGACAAAGTAAAAATTACTTTCTCTTAAGAGCAAGAATTGATTTTTCTTTTTCTTTTCAAGTTTTCCATCCACTTAGTCTGTCAAAGAGTAATCAAAAGGTTTGAAGTGCTCTTTGACTTCTTTAGCCAAGACTTCCTCTTCGCCCTTTGTAGACTTATATTCCCTCCAATTGGCTTTGGTAGGTATATTCAGAACAGCCTCCCTTGCCAAGATGTCCTGTAAAACTGTCAGGGGAAACTCTTTATAATTCTGTAGAAAAGCTTCTCTCTGTTATGTAACTTGACAGACCTAAACAAATTATGCAGCCTGGAGCTCCCTTTTTCCTGAGTCCTCGACGGTTTACAATTCCTCATCCTGTTCTAGTGCTGGTCAAATGAGCGCCTATTAAAATGTCGTTTGTAGTGCAGCAGCTCAAAGTTAATGGAACCCTCTAACTGAAGGTGCTAGCTTCTGTAATTTCCCTCTAATAATTCCCATCTTTTCCTCTTCACTTTTAAAGAACTGTTTGAGCACACTTTTGTACTGGTCATCTTGTTCTAATAGTCTTTCTGGCCATTGTCACAGTGGAGAGCCAGATCCCTTGGTATCCACTTCACTGGCTCTATTACCATAGTTCCATATATTTTTCTGAGTGAGAGGTCAACTGCTTTGGATTTTTACTGAGAAAGTAGTGATGTTTAGAGTGAGGCACCATCCTTGTCATTAAAATTGTATGCAGGAGCTTGCTCATTGATATTCTGTACCTCTGATGTAGGCAATTTGTAAACCGGAAACAGCAAAAAAAGACCTTGACCCATACAGATTATGCTTTCAGCTAGTACACATGTGTAGCCTTCTCCAAATATTATACTGTTGTGTGTTTATTGGCACCCAAAATGTGTAAAAATAGGAGCTTTTCTAGCTCCAGTTTTATTTTTTTTATCCACTTAGTTTCAGTTGCTGGGTTTGTGATTATAGAAACATCCAACAAATGGAAACCAAGCCTAAGTGATGGTTCAGCCATGGAACTCACAGGCTAAAAAATTATTGGAAAGGTTTGTGTGTTATGAGACCGAAGAATGGCCATTACGCTCCCTCAATGTGTGTCACCTAATAAGGTCTAACTGGGGGTAACAACTTGATTTGCGGTGTGCTGATGCGGCAGGTCCAGTAAGGGGCATCACCGAAGAGTGTGTAGGAAGAGGTTCTAGTCAGAGGAGCAGTCTGCACACTGCCAGTAAGTGCCCTATTGTTTCAGTAAACCTATTTCATAACCTGCAGAGTATCTGCATCCGAGTAGACAGTTTGTGAAGCAGAAACAAACTTATATCTTTAGTTTTTGTCAAGAGCAACATAAAAGATGGCTGGTGCTGCGTTGGAACTCATAATGGGGAATGCACTTTAATTGTGAGTTCCAAAGAGATGCCAGCCATTTTACATGTTGCTCTCGAGTAATGAAATTATTTGTAGTGAACAGTTGGTAACAGTGTTAGGATGCACCTGGCCCTTGTAGAACGAAAGAATAGTTTATTATTGGAGAAAATAATGTTTTTAATATAAAAGGACATAAGAGCTATTGGACCTGGCACTCAATTGCAGCACATTTATGGCAAATGTACACATACACAGGCAAAATGCTTTCACGCAACGGGAGCAAGCCAACGGTTGAAGTGGGCTGACCTGATGTATAGTGTGGTAGGTGGAAGTAAAACCTGAATGATAGAAGAAAAGACCAATACGTAATGAGGCTGCATGAAAGCCCCTCTGATATCTATCCATCCTATCATTTAAAAAAAAAATAAAAAAAAATAAGATTATCCCACTTAAGTTCTCAGTGAATCCTGGTCGACTGACTGAAGGTCTGCCTGAAATCTGTAGTATAGACAAGGTCAACAAGCGAAGGTGTAACCAAATTGAAGCTCTGCTAGAAGTCATTGTCTTGGCCTTGTGCTAACGTTTTTCGCACACAGAATATACGCATGCACAACATCAGGAGATTGAATTTTGTAGGTATCAAACTTAAACTGTTTTGATCGAGGAATCTATTGATTAAATTTTGGTAGACCATACTTAAGGCGCATCAGCGTTGGAGAGGAGCAATTCCTGTGGGCACTGTTAGCCTGAGCAATAAACAATTGCTGAAGCAGGTTTGTTGTGATAACTAATACAAGCAAGTGTTTTAAAGTCCTCTGCATTTAATAGTGAGGCTTGTGTGGACCCATGGAGGAGTGGATTTTAGCCAGTGCATAGGAAATGACAGTGACATGTCTTTTGATGCTGGTGCAGCTCTACTTAAACCTCCATTCATCTAGAAGGTATTGCCACCCCTCCCCCAAAAACAGCAGCCTCCCTCCTGCCCCCTACCATAGCTCTCCTTATGATGCTGAAGCCCCATTGAATCTTCCCCCAAATTTCTGAAAGACTTCTTGTCTGGGGTTATGGATGGTTTTAGTCCCTCATCTTGTTCACTGCAGTTAAGTTCTCCCTAAAATGTCCTTTGTGTATGAACCTGTTGTAGTAAAACTGTTTTGCCTCGTTTCCTAGATCTATACATTTGGTTGTAATGATGAAGGGGCACTTGGGAGGGATACTTCCAAAGAGGGGTCCGAAGCAATTCCAGGAAAGGTGGACCTTCAGGAGAAGATTGTGCAGATCTCTGCTGGGGACAGTCATACGGCAGCACTGACTGAGGACGGCCGGGTCTTCCTCATTGGATCTTTCAGAGTGAGTGGCTGGAGGGTGCATGGTGGGAGGACAGTGGCAGTTGGGACTTTATTGTAAATCGAGTACAGCAAAGGTCATTTTGTGTAGTTCAAACTTACGAGTGGCTTCTAATGCACACTTCCCCTCAGAAGGATTTATAGCACACGTAATCACAATATACAGTAAAGTTCGGACAATCAAAGGATTGTTTATTCATATCTCTGAGAATGTTATATATTTTTCACTTCTATTTTAATCATGTGTGAGACTTGAATAGGTCCAACTATGTTTTAATTATGTGTATTGAGTTTGCAGCTGTGCTTTTATATTAATTTTCTTCTATTTGCCAGGCTATTAGGAAACTATGCAGAAAGTTACGTTAGAGTAAATATTGTGTCCATCTGAATTATTGATCACTCCATAAAGAACTCAAGAAGTAGTAGTTACTGATAAGGTAATCACACAACAAGAAAACTATATCTTAAGTCATTGTGACTATGATGTTATAAAGCAGAACCTCTGGGATGCTTTGTGCTTTCTTGTTGAGAGCGATCCATGGCATCATAACTTGTGGCTGTTTCTCAAACTTGAGTGCTTCACTGTCTTTAGCGCTTTATAAACTCCTAAATAATCGTGGTGCATGTCCCTGTATGAGCAGTAAAAGGCATTTACAGGTATTATTGGTTTCTTTTTTTTCCTATAGGATAACAATGGTGTTATTGGTCTGCTGGAGCCCATGAAGCAAAGCGTGGTCCCAGTGCAAGTTCAAATCGGTGTCCCGATTGTGAAGATTGCCTCAGGTGAGGGCATCTGCTTTTCAGACAGTTTCATTTTGTTCAGTTTTCTAATGTATACATTCCTATACTTTCCTCTGGACGTCTTCTAAGTGCCACTTAAGCTATGAATTGTACAAATTGTGAGTTTTTTTGGGGGGAGGATAATAAAAATTGCTCCATGTCAAGGTGGGGCTTTAGGCGGTTATCACTGTCCCTTACCGCCATGGTATTCCAGGTGGTGACAGGAAGTGAAAACTGACCTCTGTCTTCACATCTGAATTAGGTGGGAGGACATAGAGGTCTTCCCCAGATAGCCTGTACTCAGTTGGGACAGGGGATGGATGCAACCATCCCAGAGATGGGGTAGTCTTCCCCACGGTTACACCAATGGTCCATCTATAAGTATATCTAGGAAGCTGACTCTCTCTAGTGCACTAAAATTAAATACATTGTGCAGAGTTCAGTGGATCCCAAATTGGTATTGCAGAGGTAAAAGTAGATGGGAATAATGCTCTATTTTGTAGTAGTATGGGCAAGTAGTTGGACTTACCAGAGGATAGTGCTAAGCATTTATTGTACTCTGAGGCAATAAATGAGACACACACTCAAAGAATAAACCGGAGACCAATTTAGATTTTTTTTTTTTTTTTTTTATATATACAGGTTTCAATCCAAGAACTTCGTAATCAGTTAAGTAGACTTTTAAGCATACAAACTATGCAGTTTGAAAAATACAGTGCAATTTTCAGAGTTCTTGCAGTGTCCTCCTATGGAGGAAAAACAGTGTTCACCAAACACGGGGTTAACAACTACTTAAAGCCAATTTCCTGGCGTTAAGGTAAGTACTGGGCACTGATCAGAACAAACCAACAGATCACACTGGGTGCAGCAGTGCAATAATGTGTCTGGGTACCCAATGGTTTCCTATGTAAGTTTGGCCCGGTGACAAACAGGCTGCAGACTTGATGGCCAGTTAGGAACAACAAATGGGTAGGTGTTGAGGCTGCAGGCATCATCGGGGAGACTGGCAGGGGTGGACTCAAGCTCTTCTCTTAGGAGTCGGGGGGGGGGGGGGGTGTCGTTGGCACTGATGACCCACCTCTGCTACGGTCAGATGTCAAAGGTGCATTGGTTGCTGGGGGTTTTTTTTTTTTTGGTCTCGGTCTCTCGCTCTGCCGGTGGAAGAGAGGGCCTGTTTGCTGAGGCTGCAGGCGCCTCGATGGTTGAGACCACACTGGACTTGGTCTCTTGGCAGCTGGGGACCTGTGTTGGGCCCCATCTGTTCACTTCACCAGCAGCTGCAGAGTGATTCCTTTGGAGTTTCTTGTTGCTGGGCAAGTCTTGTGCCCGTGGGAGACTTATTTTCTTTATTGAAGGTGGAACGAGTTGGCTTCTTGTGCATGATCCTTTGAGGTAAGCAGGAAGTCTGGAGGAGTTAGATTCAGGTCAACTGCTTCCTCTTCCGTGGTTGCAAATTTTTTTTTTCCCTTCTTTTTTGCTGATTCTTCTTAGGTTGCCAATCTGAGTTCTAGGATGCAGGGGTGTTACAGGGAGTGCCAGGAGGTAGCCAGTGGGCTGATCACCTTCGGGGTGACTTAGTGCTGCGCTTTACAAATAATAGATTGACTATCTCCCCTAGGGGTATCTGGATGATGAGGGTGCTGCATCTGTGTCAATGCCAGGTCTTTCTGCGAGGAAGGGTGCCGTTTGGAGGTAGAGGGACGGTCGTTCCAGGCTTTGGCATGATTGAAAAAGCGTGGCCCCCACTGCAGGCGCGATGAGGGTGAGTGAAGAAGAGTGCAGATGTCTGGAGGGAAGATGGAAGTTCAGCCAGTGGTTCGGTCCCAGTTTGTGGAGGACTTTGTAGGAGTGTCTTGAATTGGCATCTTTTCTGAACAGGGAGCCAGTGGATTTTCCTGAGGTGAGGAGTGATGTGGCTACGCTTGGGTAGGTCCCGAGGAGTCTGAGGTTGGTGCAGGCTTCTTTGGAAGGAGGGCAGGGGGCACTCATCTCTGAATGCTTCTATCTGCCTTGGAAGGATGCTGTGGAGATGATAAGTGTTGAGAAGGTTGGTGACTTCAGTGCTGATTATGTTGGATCCAAGGTTGTAGAGATGGTGGGGGCAGTGGGTGACCCGGAGTGGATGGAGGACATGATGGTAGTTGTGGTCTGGATGTTGAGTGGAGACACAGTGGTTATGGCTGGGGGTTCGCCAGTTGGATATGAGAGTTGGATCTGGCCGAAGTGGATTGAAGGTTAAAGTTGAAGATATTAGCAGTCTTGCTGTGGAAGTAGTCAGATCGTACACCCCTCACAACAACTCTGCGACTCACTGTTTTCTGTGGGAGTGTGGTTGGAGAATTCCTTGATCTCGGATAGTTCCTTGGAGTGGTTGGTCGGCTTTTTTTTTATTTATTTTTTTTGGTTGGCATTTATTTGTGTGCAGCTCTGTTGGAGGATGTGCCATTGTTTGTCAAGTGAAGACAGTTAAGCTTGGTGGTTCGGAGCTATGGGGTGCACCTGGTGGCTTGTCTTGACGTTCTGTTGGTTTTTGCTGGTTTTCTGAGGGTAAATTTGTTGGCGCATTTGCTGATCCATACAGAGAAGTTGTGTACGGCCTGGTTGAGGCTGGGTGGTGTGGTGCTAAGAACTGCACCCATTCGCTCTCTTACTTTTCCACAGGCTTGGTGGGTGGCACTTTAGTGCTTGATGGTGAAGTGGACATTTGTGTGATCGGTCCCGGATTATGATACATGTTACTAATTGAGTTTGCACCCTTTCAAAGCAAGTAGAAATGTTGGTGAATGAGTCCCACTGGACATTTATTTTACGTATTACACTTACTCTGATACTGCTGAACAATCTGAGTGATCCTTATGTTGTATACATAAGTGCCCTTAAAAGCACTTCAAAATCTGGTCAAGACTTTTCAGTTTTGCCACACAGGGAACTCTTTGACAACTTGGCTTAACTTTCCATCCACCCTTGTGTGGACACTACAATGCTTTGTTCAATCTGTGAACAGAACACCTACTATGTCCTTACGGTGGATAGAGGTGTTGAGCAGGCCATAAGGAAGTCCATGATTTCCTCAAGTAGAGTAACACACTCTACAGATGCTTCCCTATCGAAGCACTGGCCTGTGGAAGATGGGTATCCATGCACAGCCTTTGAAAGGTTTACCTTACAGCAGCTCCACCTCCATCAGTTTCCCAATACTTCACTTTTGTAGGGTACAACACAAGGCAAGTAGGCACACAGGGCTGCCTGAGACTGGTACTGGGGGACCGTAAACCCAACTCTCCTGCCTCTTTCCTTAATTAAAGCAGACTCTACAATGATAACATATGTAAGGAAATGCCTCCTTGGCATGGTTACCCCCTGACTTTTTGCCTTTGCTGATGCTAAGTTTTGATTTGAAAGTGTGCTGAGGCCTGCTAACCAGGCCCCAGCACCAGTGTTCTTTCCCTAACCTGTACTTTTGTTTCCACAATTGGCACACACTGGCATCCAGGTAAGTCCCTTGTAACTGGTACCCCTGGTATCAAGGGCCCTGATGCCAGGGAAGGTCTCTAAGGGCTGCAGCATATCTTATGCCACCCTGGGGACCCCTCGCTCAGCACAGACACACTGCTTGCCAGCTTGTGCGTGCTGGTGAGGACAAAACGAGTAAGTCGACATGTGTAGGAAGTTGGCTCTGTATGCACTATTTAAAAGTAAAGAATAGCATGCACAGAGTCCAAGGGTTCCCCTTAGAGGTAAGATAGTGGCAAAAAGAGAATACTAATGCTCTATTCTGTGGTAGTGTGGTCGAGCAGTAGGCTTATCAAAGGAGTAGTGTTAAGCTTTTGTTGTACACACACAAGCAATAAATGAGGAACACACACTCAAAGACAATTCCAGGCCAATAGGTTTTTGTATAGAAAAATCTTTTCTTAGTTTATTTTAAGAACCACATGTTCAAATTTTACATGCAATTCTTCAAATGAAAGGTATTGCAGGCAGGTACTTTAGGAACTTTGAATAATCACAATAGCGCATATACTTTTCACATAAATCACATATAGCTATTTTAAAACTAGACACTTAGTGCAATTTTCACAGTTCCTAGGGGGAGTAAGAGTTTGTTAGTTCTTGCAGGTAAGTAAACCACCTACGGGGTTCAAGTTTGGGTCCAAAGTAGCCCACCGTTGGGGCTTCAGAGCAACCCCAAAGTTACCACACCAGCAGCTCAGGGCCGGTCAGGTGCCGAGTTCAAAGTGGTGCCCAAAACGCATAGGCTTCAATGGAGAAGGGGGTGCCCTGGTTCCAGTCTGCCAGCAGGTAAGTACCCGCGTCTTTGGAGGGCAGACCAGGGGGGTTTTGTAGGGCACTGGGTGGGGACACAAGTTAGCGCAGAAAGTACACCCTCAGCAGCACGGGGGCGGCCAGGTGCAGTGTGCAAACACGCGTCGGGTTTCCAATGTAAATCAATGGGAGACCAAGGGGTCTCTTCAGTGATGCAGGCAAGGGGGGGGCTCCTCGGGGTAGCCACCACCTGGGCAAGGGAGAGGGCCTCCTGGGGGTCACTCCTGCACTGGAGTTCCGATCTTTCGGATCCTGGGGGCTGCGGGTGCAGAGTCTTTACCAGGCGTTGGGATCTGGGAGTCAGGCAGTCGCAGTCAGGGGGAGCCTCTGGATTCCCTCTGCAGGCGTCGCTGTGGGGGCTCGGGGGAGGGCAACTCTGGCTACTCACGGTCTCGCAGTCGCCGGGGAGTCCTCCCTGAAGTGTTGTTTCTCCACAAGTCGAGCTGGGGGCGTTGGGTGCAGAGTAGCAAGTCTCACGCTTCCGGTGGGAAACGCAGTTGTTTTAAAGTTGCTCCTTTGAAACAAAGTTGCAGTCTTGGGCAAATGTAACGTCCTATGATATGGGACTGGGAAAGGCAAGGACTCCAGTGAAGGCAAAGTCTACATAAGCACCCCAGTTAAACTCCCTAGCAGGAAGGAAAACAGGTCACTTGAATAGCTCTCTGGTATTGGAACCGCAGAACCGTTAGTAATCCAAAACTGAGGGAAACGCACACAGAGTTCAAACGGCTAAAAAGTAATCATTCCCCAACCTCATCCTGCAGCATAAAGTAATTGAGTCCATGAACCCCCCCCCCCCCCATGGGCATAAACTGGTACCTCTGTACTTCATTGCTTAAAAAATCAGTATATATTCCCCAGTCTCTGTTAAGCGTCATTCTAAGACCCCATGAGAACCAAACTACACCACAAAATCTTATCTGTTGAGGATGGGGACCCTCGTGTAAATAAAGAAAGGGTAGGGCGAAGTCTTCAAGAAGATTCCAAAGTGTGAGGAACCCCTTCCTTTCCTTCTGTAAAAAGCAAACAAAGCACAATGAAAAACAGAGTAAGACACCAGTACGAACAAATGTAAAATAGCCATAAACAGGTGGATGGTTAAAGCAAAAACACAAGCTCAGCCCTTATTCCCATATGACCATTACAGAGGACACTGTACAGATGTGTAAGAAAACTCAAGGTCCCTACTGAAGATGTATACTGAGTTCCTCGTTGCGATTGAGGCTATGAGACGAATCATTTTAAGAAGTGGTGAACAGATCTGTCTATGCAGAAAGTATCATCTTTATGGGACAAACTTGCAGGATGGAGGGATAAAGGGTTGTTGAGTTGGGAGGAATATTGTTTTGTTGAGGAAAGGGTTACTGAAGCTTCCCACATTTTTACCTACTCCCCAAAATAAATACTATCAGTCTTCTAGGGGGATTTACAGGGTCTTTGTGCATCTTCAAGGGCATGGGTACTCGCAAAGATTTTCCCAGTGGCCAACATTTCGGTCTGTGATGTGACCGAGGGACTCATTGAAGCGAGCAGGCCGGTAGTCGTGGTTAGGGGTGTGTTGGAAGTAAGGTGGGTTTATGGGAGTAAAGCATAAACGTTTAGTGGCTGAAGTGCACAAAGTCAAACCAGAAAACCAGGCATTAATCCCGGCTTCCTCACTTTACGAAACTGTGTGATCGTATGCAATTTTCTTTTTATTCCACTTCCCTCAATTCTCACATATAAAAGGACTAGAAACACAGGACTTCAGGATGATTGGTGTATGAAACTTTCTCCTATGTCTGATTTAATAAACAATATTGTTCATGTACAACACAAAACCAGGCCACTTAAAGGGCCACATAACCACTGACTTGCCGCTTAGTTCGCTATTGGCATTGTTTCCAGGGTGGGGAAAGAATGAACTTTTCTAGATTCATGTTTTTAAAAAACAAATCACTTTCAAAAATAAAAACTTTTCAATTTTCATTGTACTGATATAATCTGATTTACCAAGGTGGAACTGTTTTGCAGGTTAATAAAATACACTTTTTCAATTCTGAAGAGACTTGTATTTTTACCCTTTTGCTGCAAGATGTCTTTAAAAAATTAAAGTGTTCCTAAAGTTAAGGGGTGCAGGACACACACATATATATATATATATATATATATATATATATATATATATATATATATATATATATATATATATATATATAAAAAATTCTCTCAAACTGCAGTTAACCTGTAAATAAACGCCTGTTAACTTAAAAAAAAAAAAAAAAAAAAAAAGTTACTGCTCTGTCTGATGATAAAAAGCAGGTCAGTGCTGCTTTTGACCAGGGGGCCCCATCCAAAGGCCTGAGAGGTCAAATGCGGCCCCTGGGCTGTACTTTGAGTACCACGGTTCTAGGGAGAGTGTCGCCGAGAACATATCCAAATACATAGATAAAATAATGTGGGATTTTGTACGAAATCTCCCCTCATATGTGAAAGATACGAAAGTTGTGTTTTTTTTTTTTTTTTTGTTGTTTTTTTTTTGTGCAAAATCAATGGTATTCCATGGGAAACTGTTTTGTTTCATATAATACTTGTTAGTTCCCGTGCAAAATAAGCCATATTGGTAATTGCAAGCTGAGATTTTAATATATATTTTTTTTTTTTTTTTTTTTTTTACATGGAGCTTGTTTACCTGGTCTCTGAAATTTTCAACGGTTTCAGATATGTACTATTTATCTTTTTTCAGTTTAAAAATATACTTTGAACTCTTCGGACAGAGCAATATAGTTTTTCTGTTGTCTGAAGCAGTGCTCCTTTTAAATTGGTGGTTTACTTATAACCTAATTTTCTCCATTACTTTATTTTCTTCTGTTCTTAATAGCATCGCACGTGGTCAAAAATGTAGATTTGTCATCTATATAGGTTATCAAAATACCAGTCATTGATTTTGGGGCGGGGGGGAGAGGGAACTTCCTGTGTATCTTAATCTATTGGTATTAGCGTTAAGTCATTTTGACTATGGCACTTTCAATGTTTGCCCATTCTGTGATATGTTCTGATAGTAAGTTAAACATACTAGTGATTTCAGCCTGACTGTTTTGTCTTTTCAAAGGTGGGAACAACCTTACTCCTGGAACTGATGGCAGTATGTTTTTTTTTTTTATTTTTTTTTTTTTTTTTTTAAATTTTGTACCACCTTAGGGAACGATCATTTGGTGATGCTTACTTCAGAAGGTGATCTGTACACATCTGGCTGTGGAGAACAAGGCCAGCTTGGGCGAGTGGCAGAGTGTTTTACAAACCGAGGAGGTCGGAAAGGATTGTGTAAGTACCTGCTGACTGCGCTCATTGTCTAGCCAAAATATCTGCTAAACTGGGAGAATGACTTCTAATTAGTGACTTCTTTCATGGTCTGTTAGGAAATGAGGTGTGAAGAAATCGGATTTCTAGTGCAGCTAATAGCTATTTCCCTGTCAAGAAAATGGTATCTACTTCATGGGTTTTTTGTCTTTTTGTTTATCTACTACCTCTCAAATCCCAGCAGTCTGCTTGCCTCTTTTCCATCTAATGGTTGCACGTTTAGACACCTGGACACCAGGATGAGTGGGCCTTTGTACATTGTGTGTATAGAGGAAACTGGCACACCAGAAGTTTTTTTTTTGGTAGTAATTTCATTGCTGGCTCTTTAAGTGCTGGAAGTTCCAGCACCTGTTGATGAAACAAGTGTGTTTTTTTTTTTTTTTGTTTTTTTTTTTTGTTATCCAAATGCATATCCTGCTCCATTCTGAAGTTAAGCACATCATCCATAGAACTCCTCAGTTGTCCGTGCCATTAAAAATTAGTTTTCGTTCCACTTGTCGTCTTTTCAGTATGCTGCACCTGCCGCACAGTATGCTTCCTGCATAATATGTAGATTGTATCAAAAAAAATATTCTAACTTTTAACTGATCAAACATTATTAAATGCTGCACACTGCATGTAATTCAGCCCTGTGCTTTGCAAACGTTAAGGGGTTACTTTGCAGCCGTTGTGTTTTTTTGTTGTTGGGGGGGGGGGGGAGGGGGCGCATCTCTTGGTTACAAGTTAACTGAGATAGACTTTATGTAATGCTAAGAATTGTTTCTGATGGATACAACTACCTGTGGATTCCTCACCTAATGAATACTTCCATGGCGCCAGCATTCGACGGAAATCTTCTTACTAGTCTCTGCACGTCGACGAGGACGTCACTCTAGCCCACGCGACGCCGTCTGATGTCATACAGGCAATAAGAGGTCCTCGCCGACGTGCCGATGACAGTTCCCTTTTTTCCGTGCATTCGAAACAGTTATCTTCGAGGGAGCTACTGTTACCTTCGTGGTTAGTGTATTGTCTGCTGCATAGTTCTCTCTGCGGTAATAATGTCTCAGAGGAAGTCGGGTTTCAAGCCCTGTCGAGAGTGTGGGGGCAAGATGTCAGTTACAGATCCTCACTCCGACTGTCTATGGTGTTTGAGCTCCGACCACGACGTCTCGACTTGCGATTCATGTCAACACATGAATCCGAAGGCCCTCAAAGAGCGTGAGGCCAAGTTATTCATGGCAAAGTCAAAGAAGAAGGAGAAACATCATAAGAAGTCTTCTTCGCCAAGGTCTCACCGGCGTCATCGAGACTCCCGGCGCCGTAGAGACTCACGACGTCATTCCAGCAAGGAGTCTCGTTCGAGGTCACCTTCGGCTCGGCGTCGGAGGACTTGGGAGGTCAGCCCCACGGTCACGCCGCATCCATCGACGCCGTTGCCCTCTCCGGCGTCACCGACTTCGCCTGGTCAGGCGTCGGTGATTGAGGTGGTGCAGCCTCTTGTGTTTTCTCCGGCGTCGGGGTCGCCCTCGATCCAGGCACCCCAGTATCCGGTTTTTCCCACTCCTGGAGCCGATAGTACCGCGTTTCTTAATGCGATGTATACCATCTTTCAGCAGATGGCTCCAGGAGCTGCTCCGGCTGGTCCTTCGGGGCCCTTGGCCTTTTCGTTGGGTGATCCTGCGCCTCTTCGGCCGGCACCCTTTATGCCCTTTCTCCCTTTTGGGAATGTGGGCTCGGCGTCGGTGGCCGCTCCGGTGGCTTCGGATGTTTCGGCCCCGGAGGTTGCCCTTCCGTCGAAGTCAGGATTTTGCCCTGTGACTCCGGTTGGTCCATCGGCTCCAAGACCTCGTCCTCCGGCTCCTACCTCGGCGCCGAAGCTGCCTGTGGCGCCGGACGCGGCATCAGATGCTTCTGGAGATCGGCGCCGTTCTTCGTCGGCGGAGGCCATGTCGACTCCGCGTATCGAGGAGAGACTTCATTCGAGGAGGCGTGCTCTCCGTCTTTTAGAAGAGCAGGAGTACCAGCGAGTCTTAGAGGAGGGAGAGATTGAGGACTCTGGAGACGGACTACATGGTCTGGATACAGCCAGTGGGCTGGACACTTCCCCTGAGTGGGACCTTTCATCTCCAGGGGAATATACGGAGGAGGCTGCTTCCTTTCATGCTGTGGTGAGGAAGGCAGCGAGCTTTTTGGACCTGCCTTTGCCGGTGGCAGAGGCGAAGCAGAATTTGCTGACAGAGGTATTGCATCCGGCCTCTGCTGCAGCTGAGCCTCTCTTGCCATTTAATGAGGCTTTGCTGGATCCGGTGTTGGAGGTGTGGAAGAAGCCGGTGTCTTCCTCAGCCGTTCATAGGGCTGTGGCCAGGAGGTATCGAGCTGCACCATCTGACCCTGGCTTTCTCTCTAGACACCCTACGCCGGAGAGCTTGGTGGTGCAAGCCTCCTGTTCCTCAAAGTCAGCGCCTGGTTCCTTCCCGACGGTGCCTGGAGACAGAGACTCCAAGAAACTGGATGCGCAGTCCAAGAAAATATTTTCGTCATGCAGTTTGGCGTTGAAGGCCACCAACGCAACGTGCATTCTGGGGAGGTACATCCATGCTCTGATGGATGATATTTCGTCTTCATTTACGGAGCTCCCCCAGGGTCTCTTGGATGTGGTCTCGGACGCCCAGGCTGCCGCGACCCAGATTATCCAGTCTGGGCTGGACACGACCGACTCGGTGGCCAGGGCGATGGGCACGGTTGTGGTGGCAAGAAGACAGGCCTGGCTCCGAAACTCAGGGTTTTCTGCGGATGTGCAGTCGACCCTGCTGGACCTCCCGTTTGATGGGGACAGACTGTTTGGAGCCAAGGCAGATTCGGCCTTGGAACGATTTAAGGAGAGCAGAGCCACAGCCAAATCGTTAGGACTGCAAGCTCCTTCTTCCTCTGCCTCTTCTAGATTTTTCAGGAGGTTTCGGGGATTTGGGCGTGGCTCTTCTTCCTCTTCCTTTCGGGGGAGGTTCCAGCAACCCGCCTCTTCCCTCCCCTATAGGTCATTTAGAGAGAGGGGGAGGGGTGGGGCCCATACCAGAGGAGCCTCTCAACAGCACTCTGCCTCTTCCTCGTCCTCTGGAGGGGTGCAGCAGGGGAAGCAGCCTTAGGCTTCCACCGTTTCCCACTCACTCTTCTCCTGTAGGGGGAAGATTACAGCATTTTCTCCACAAGTGGAAGTCTATCACAACGGACACTTGGGTTCTCGGCATTGTGGGGAAAGGCTACGCCCTTCCCTTTCGGGAGTTCCCGCCCGCCCATCTTATTGTTCAGAAGAACACCTCCTGTTGCTAGAACAGGAGGTTCAAGTCCTCCTTTCAAAGGGCGCAGTAGAGTTGGTCCCAGAGCAGGAAAAGGGTCGAGGTTGTTACTCAAGATACTTCCTGATTCCCAAAAAGGATGGTCAGTTGAGACCAATCCTGGATCTGAGGATCTTGAATTGGTTCCTCAAACAGGAAAAGTTCAAGATGCTGACCCTAGCACAGGTGCTTTTGGTGTTGAACAAGGAAGATTGGATGGTGTCTGTCGACTTGCAGGATGCTTACTTTCATATCCCGATACTCAAGTCGCACAGGAAGTATCTCCGGTTTGTGGTAGGGTCGCAGCACTATCAGTTTGCGGTCCTCCCGTTTGGTCTTACTTCAGCACCTCAAGTCTTCACAAAGGTGATGTCGGTGGTTGCGGCGGAGCTCAGAAGGAAGGGGATAGCAGTATTCCCTTACTTGGACGACTGGTTGATCAAAGCCAAGTCCCCGGAGCTTGTCGCATCATCTGCAGTCAACAACCCAGTTGTTGTTTGACCTGGGCTTTTCAGTGAACGTGCCCAAATCTCACCTGGAGCCCTCTCAGCGCCTCCTGTTCATAGGGGCAGTACTGGATACAACATTGAGTCGAGCCTTTCCTCCGCCTCAGCGGATTCAAGATATTCAGGAATTGGTTCCAATGTTTCGAAATGGAGCGGTAGTTCCAGTCCTCAAGGTCCTTCGTCTGCTCGGTCTGTTCGCCTCCTGCATTCTGTTGGTCACGCATGCTCGCTGGCACATGAGGGCTCTTCAGTGGTGCCTCCGAAGGCAGTGGTCTCAACACAAGGGAGATTTAGAAGGTACTGTCAAGATCTCCAGAGATGCTGCTGTGGAATTGAAGTGGTGGATTGCGGGCAACAATCTTTCACAGGGAAAGCCGTTCGCGCAGTCGCCACCAGTGGCCACGGTCATAACGGATGCTTCCACTCTAGGGTGGGATGCTCATCTGGGGGGATCTGGAGATCAAAGGGCTTTGGTCTCCAGAGGAACAGGTGTTTCATATCAATCTGTTGGAGTTACGGGCTGTATGTCTGGCTCTCAAGGCCTTCCTCCCATCCCTTCGTGGTCAGTCGGTACAGGTCCTGACGGACAATACTACCACGATGTGGTACATAAACAAACAGGGAGGAGTAGGGTCGTACCTTCTCTGCAGAGAAGCTCTTCGGCTATGGTCCTGGGCAAAGGACCATCAGATTTGCTTGGTGGCAAATCATCTGGCCGGGGTCTTGAATGTACGTGCGGACAGTCTCAGTCGCCAATTCTCGGCAGACCACGAGTGGCGTCTCCATCCAGATCAGGTCTGTCTAATCTTCCAGATATGGGGGTTTCCTCGGATAGATCTGTTTGCCACTCTAGAGAACGCGCATTGCCCGTTATTCTGCAGCCTCCAGTATCCGATGCAGGGAGCGTTGGGGGACGCGTTTCAGATAACCTGGTGCGACCAGTTGCTTTACGCGTTTCCCCCCATACCCTTGATTCCTCGAGTGTTGAGGAAAATTCGCCAAGACCGGGCCCAAGTCATCTTAATAGCTCCGGATTGGCCAAGGAGGGTATGGTACTCCGACCTTCTCCAACTCTCACTGTGCCCTCCGCTCCGTCTCCCTCTCAGGGCAGACCTCCTCTCGCAGTCGCACGGGCAGGTTTTACACCCCAACCTCCAGAGTCTGCACCTACATGCTTGGAGATTGAACGGGGCAACCTGAGTTCCTTCTCTCTCCCGCCTGATGTAGTGGATGTTATCTTAGCGGCCAGGCGACACTCCACTAAATCTATCTACGCTAATAGGTGGTCTAAATTTGTTATGTGGTGTGGAGAGAGACAGATTGATCCCTTACATGCTCATCTGTCACATGTTGTCTTTTGCACTGTCTCTAGCGCAGAAAGGTTGTGCAGTGGCTACCATTAAGGGTTATTTGTCGGCCTTCATTTGTCTTCCAGACCAACCATCGTTATTTAAATCCCCTATTCTCAGATTCTTGAAAGGTCTTCTGAATCAATATCCTCCAAAACCATTCGTTATGCCTCAATGGGATTTGTCCTTGGTCCTGACTTTCCTTATGGGGTCCCCTTTTGAGCCTATGCATTCTTGCCCCTTAAGGTATTTGGTTATTAAAACAGTATTCCTGGTAGCTATAACATCTGCAAGGAGAGTGAGTGAGTTGCAGGCCTTATCGGTTAAACCCCCTTATATAACGTTTTATGGGGATACGGTGGTGTTGAGGACCAAGGCTGCTTTCCTTCCGAAGGTTGTTTCACCCTTCCATTTGGCTCAGACAATCACTTTGTCCACGTTTTATCCTCCGCCTCATCCTTCAAAGGAGGAAGAAAGACTACATCGCCTGGACCCAAAAAGGGCGTTGAGCTTCTATATCGACAGAATGAAGGATATCAGGCTGGAGGATCAGCTGTTTGTCGGATACGTGGGCAAGAGGAGAGGAAAGGCAGTCCACAAGAGAACACTCTCCAGGTGGGTTGTTCTTTGCATTAAAATCTGTTACTCTTTGGCAAAGAAGGATCCGCCTGAGGGCATTAGAGCTCACTCCACCAGAGCTAAGTCGGCCTCTTCAGCCTTGGCCAGGGGTGTTCCTGTGGTAGACATCTGCAAGGCCGCAACTTGGTCGTCCCTTCACACTTTTGTGAAACATTACTGTTTGGACTCTGAGGTCAGAAGGGACGGTCATTTTGCACGGTCAGTGCTGCAGGATTTCTTGGTTTGACCATTTAGGCACCCACCGCCGGGCGTGGTACTGCTTTGGGACTCTATTCATTAGGTGAGGAATCCACAGGTAGTTGTATCCATCAGAAGAACGAGTTACTTACCTTCGGTAACGACTTTTCTGGTGGATACATTAGCTACCTGTGGATTCCTCACGGTCCCACCCGCCTCCCCGTTGCCTTTTTGGTCTCTCCAAGCAATCCTTGAGTGTGCTCCTTTTGGTCTTCAAAGTTGCAATACATTTTGCATATATGATATTTGTATATATGTGTATATTTATATATAAATCTATATATATTGTGTATATACATGATTCGTATATATATATTTATTTGTTTAAAAAAAAAAAAAGGTTATATTAAATCTACAGCTATTTTATTGCAATGTTGTGTGATTTACAATATTAAGAGATGTTGCTTTGCTCTTTCATTACATTGGGTTATTATTATTCTCATGCACGTAAAAAATTTTGGTACTGTCATCGGCACGTCGGCGAGGACCTCTTATTGCCTGTATGACGTCAGACGGCGTCGCGTGGGCTAGAGTGACGTCCTCGTCGACGTGCAGAGACTAGTAAGAAGATTTCCGTCGAATGCTGGCGCCATGGGAGTATTCATTAGGTGAGGAATCCACAGGTAGCTAATGTATCCACCAGAAAAGTCGTTACCGTTCTTCTTTGCCATAGTTAGCCACGCACGTTAATGTTTCCTTCGAGAACTTTTTTTTTTTTTAATCTGCAGTATTTAAAGAGGATAGTCCAATAAAGATATCCTAATTTTCCACGTGAAAAGTATGCTTACTAAATGTGAAATGTTCCGTAGCGTTCTTCAGGGCTTTTTTCGTAATTAAGAGGTGCTCTCAAAAGCCCAGTATTTCCACATGTGGTACACTAGAAACTTAAGGCTAGAGCTTTAACTTAACTAGGATGCGTTTCATGAATGAAGCTCCCTTTCTTACACGAGGCACATGTGCTTGTTGCTGCTGAACTCAACGCTGTTTCACTGTCGGGCATGAAAATGGTGTAGTCAGCCTGTGAGCTAAAGATCTCCATAACTTCAATGCAAAACAATCTAATGTTGATGGATGATATTGTTATGAATGGACGTGGTTGAACATGTGTGCGTCTTTTGGCACATCAGCTTTACAACGCTGTGTGTAGTGTTTAAATTACTAGAAGTTAATGCTGTCGACCATGCAGCAAACTTTCTTTTAATTGCTTTAAATACAGCTGTATTTGCTTATCACTGGCTCAGTTTAGTCAACTCACGTAATACTTAATTGGTGCATAAGTCAATCATCCTTTTGAATAGCAAGTCTTCTTTTTTTTTTTTTTTTTTTTTTTTTTTTTTTTTTTTTTAAATTAACGGCAAAATATTTATTCTAAAGAATCTTTCCTATTAAATGGGATGCTTTACCAGAAGGTAGTTCTGTAGTTGTGAAATAAGATGGATTACAGAGTCCTAGCTGCAACAGTAGGAAATTCATTGAGAAATAGTTTGCTACACCAAATCCTAATCCATTAACACAGATCAAAGACTGAAAACCTAATGAACGTGGGAGAGAAGACCAAGTGGAACATCACATCGCTCGGTGGTCAAGATCACTATTTTCTGTGGAAACTACTGGAAGTTGTGAACTAGTTAAATGTTTTAACAAAGCATTTATTTTTATAAGTGGGGTTAAATATTTAAAAAAAAAAAAAAAAAAGTTTGTAGGTTCCTTAAATTCACCAGATAATTACGCTTAAGTTAAATTAAGTGTTTACAGAGCTCTTGTATGGAGGCAGGGTGTTTATTTCTGCTACGAACCACAGTTTAGATAAGATTCCTGAATTCATTCCTCGTGTGTGTGGTTTTTTTTTTTCTTTTTTTTTTTTTCCTTTGAAAGATCTGTAACTTATTTTATGTGCCTTGGAGAGCACCACAGCACGGAGTGCATTTCACTGTTTCCCAAGCCAAGAACAGAATTACCCTTTTTTTGCATTGCTCCGGAGGTATATGGAATGGTGAAAGATCCCACCAAGTCTTTGCACGTACACTCCAAAATGGTGCTTGCATAACCTACTTACCTCAATGTTCTTTGCTACCCAAACTGGGCATTGTGGCCTTGCTTTGAAATATAACCTATCCTGCACATTTACTCAGTTTCTCTTGAAATCCTGTGGCTGCTTTTTGACTTACACCCACTTATTTACTTTGGTAGATCGCCTGCTGATCCCTCAATGCATCCACATGAAGGCAAAGGGTAGTGGACGGGTTCTCTTCCAGGATGCCTTCTGCGGTGCTTACTTCACCTTTGCCATTTCCAAAGAAGGGCACGTGTATGGCTTTGGGCTCACTAATTACCACCAGCTCGGTGAGCAAATTAGACATTCCATCCACAGTTATTTTGTAGCTATGTTGGCTGTCCTAGGTTCTGGTTGTGATACTGCAGTGATTGGTGCTGATTGTTGGTTACAAGATATCGTTTTTGCGTTTGCTTGGCTAAATCTGTATGTTGGGTTATATTTTTGTACATATACTGTGATGATAACCTTTGACCCTGCTTCTGCAGGCAGGTCACTCCCGCTCCGCCTTCCGCGCCACCTCCTTTCCCGTTCCCTTCTGCCTTTTTTTTGTTTCCTGCCGCTGCGGCCCCTCCTACCTCCCCTCCTTCTCACCGCTTCTTTTGTCAATTTCCCCGCTGCTGCGGCCCTAGCCCTCTCATTCGACAGACCCTCCCGCTTCCCAGCTGCCACTTCCACCCTCCCCTCCTCTTATGGCAGCCGCGCCACTGGCGCGCCAGAACCCCAGGCCCTCTCATACACACCTTCTCCCCCCCCCCCACCCTCCACTCTCTCAACCCAGGCCCCCACCCCACATGCACCACATCTAGCCCCACACACACACTCGTGGCCCCTTCACCTGCCACTTCTTCTCGTCATCCCTCACGCCAACCATAGTGACCCCACCTACAACAAACACAACACCCAAACACAAGACTCACCCACCCTGCCCCCACCAACCAACCCCGCAGCACACCAGAACACACCCGCAACAACACCCTCACGCACCACACCGCCACCCAACCCACACTCAGGATTCCGCCCCCCTTCCCCAACCACACACTCCACATGGACCCCCCACCACACACGAAGAAACCGAAAAAAACCATGAACTCCATCTACTCCGGTTCCCCCTCTGACCCTTGTCCACACCGCATCTACAACAAAGCTAGCCCTACCATCGCCCCATACTCTACAACATAATCTGCTCGTCTTTCGACTCTTCCACCTACCCAGACCCCTGGTAGCACACGGAAATCACCGCTCCTAAAAAAAAAAAAAAAAAAAAAAAATTAAATGAAAAACCAAGGCGACCCAGAGACCCTCTCGAACTACCGCCCCATCTCCCTCCTCCCTTTCCCCACCAAGGTTGCAGAGAAATTTATCAACACCCGCCTATCCCACTTCCTCGAAGCAAACAACACTCTTAACCCCTCACAATCCGGGTTTCGCACAAACCACAGCACGGAAACCGCTCTCGCATGCACTGACATCAGGACCAAAGTCGACAACGGCAAGACCGTCGCACTCCTCCTCATAGGTCTCTCTGCAGCCTTTGACACCGTCTGCCACCACACACTCCGCACATGCCTTCACAACATAGGAATTCACCACAAAGCCTTGGACTGGCTCACCTCCTTCCTCACCGACCGGACCCAGAGAGTCCGCCTTCCGCCCTTCCACTCCAGCACTACCAAGATCACCTGTGGAGTCCCCTAGGGTCCTCCCTCTGCCCCACACTCTTCAACATCTACATGATTCCCCCCCCCCCAGCCAACATCCTCCGAGCCCACAGAATCACTATCCTCTCCTATGCAGATGACACCCAACTCATCCTCTCCCTCACCCGCAACCCCACCACTGCCAAAACCAACCTACATGCTTCTCTCCTCGACACCGCCAACTGGATGACCACTAACCACCTCAAGCTCAACTCAAACAAAACCGAGATCATCATCATCATCATCTTCGGCCCCAACAAAACCACATGGGACGACTCCTGGTGGCCCACTGCCCTAGGCCCTGCACCGCTCCCACGCACGCAACCTCTGCATCATCCTCCACCCCTCCCTCTCCATGACACAGCAAATCAATGCTCGAACCTCCTCCTGCTTCCACACACTGCACTCTAAAAAAAAAAAAAAAAAAAAAAAAAAAAAAAAAAAAATCCTTCAAATGGATTCCCCCAGAAAGACAGTCACCCACACACTCAGCAGCAGACTGGACTACGGTAGCGCCCTCTACGCCGGCACCACACTCAAACGCAAACTCCAGAGAATCCAGAACACAGCCGCACGCCTCGTCCTTGGCTTCCCCGCCACAAACGAATCACATTCAGGATCCTTATCCACGCACACACATCCCTCCACAACACCGGCCCAACTTACCTCAATGAAAGAGTTAACTTCCACATTCCCACACACAACCTCCGATCAGCCGACCTTGCCCTAGCCACAGTCCCCCGCATCCAACGCACCACCACAGGAGGCAAGTCTTTCTCCTACCTCGCCCCCAAAACCTGGAACTCCCTCCCCACCGACCTTCGCAAAACCAAAGACCTACTGGTCTTCAGAAAGAACCTCAAGACATGGTTGTTCGATCAGTGAGCCGCCCCCCCACCCCCCTGTTTTCCCTCCCCCAGCGCATTGAGACCCTCACGGGTGAGTAGCGGGCGCTCTACGAATTATTTGATTTGAGTGGGCTGGTGCTAGGCTAGGGTTTCTTAATCCAAAATACAGAAAATCTGGTCATTTTGTTGATTGTGTGTGACGTTCTCAGGTTGAGATTTGGTTTGTTTTTATTGGGTGTGGTGAAGACATGAAGTATTGTTTGGATCAGAGTCGGGAACTGGTGTTTCTTTGTTTTGGTGTTACAAAATATGTTCATCCAGTGGGTTTTATCCCATGGCCATATAGATTTGGTGATTTGTGTGCCAAATCACTTCTACTTTCATTTTGCAGGGACCAAGGGCACAAGCTCCTGCTTTGCCCCTCGAAACCTATCTTCGTTCAAAAACTCCACCAGGTCCTGGGTTGGCTTCTCTGGAGGCCAACACCACACTGTGTGCCTGGACTCAGAAGGTGAGTTAACGCCACCCCCAAACCTACCTTACCGTGATTGATTTGATTTACTTTTTGAACTAATTTGTATTTAGCATTTCAGGCATATACAATGGCAAGTAATGTGTATGGTAAGTTACGTGGACATTGTATTCAAAACGTTCAAATTGTATGCATGCATAAACAATAGATGTAGGCAAGTACACTCTTTCTTGGCATGGTAAACCCCATTTTCGGACTGTCAGTGTGTTTGTGTGTTCACTGGGGATTCTGCTCACCAGGACCCCAGTGATTATGCTCTCTTACCCTTTTAAACTGGGTTGCTAGGACCACATGCAGGCCACATTTGGCTTACTGGTGCCCCCACGTTAGTCCCTAGTATGTTACCTAGGGCATTGGGGTACCAGGGATCCCCATGGGCTGCAGCATGTATTATGCCAAGGTGTATCTGCAGGCCTGCCATTGCAGTCTGTGGTCACTACAGGCCACTGTAAGTCACCCCTATGGTAGGCCCTCCTAGCCCAAAGGGCAGGGTGCGTGCACCTGTGTGTGAGGGCATCCCTTCACTAGCAGTGGTTCTTCTCCCTACCCCCCCACCCCCCCATTTATGATCAATTTTCCTGGACTTTGAGTGCAGGTATGCCGTTTTATGCATGTACTGGAAATAGGTCAACACCTATGTCCAGCTACATAATGATAACTCTGAACCTGGTTTTGTTTGGTATCGAACATGTCAGAATAATACCCCAATACTGTTGCCAATATTGGAAGTATGATTTCATGCACTCTGGGGGCTCCTTAGCAGCATTGCTCCTACCAGCTTTCTGAGGTTTCCTGGGCAGCCCATGCTTCTGTCACCCCCCTCAAACCGGTTTTTGCCCTCCTGCTGCTTGAACAGCTTGAGCCCAGGAAAGCAGAACAAAGGATTTCCTTTGGGAAAGAAGAGTAACACCTCTCCCTTTGGAAATAGATGTTATATGGCTTGGGAGGTGTAGCCTCCCCAAGCCATTGGTATACTTTGAAGGACACATTTGGTTCCCTCTGTGCATAAACTGGTCTTCACCATTCAGGGACCCCCAGTCCCTGCTTTGGAGCGAAACTGTACAGTGGAAAGGGGAGTGACCACTCCCCTGTCCATCACCACCCCAGGGCTGGGTGACCAATCCCCCTTTCAGGGCTACTTAGGGTTTCCTCTGGGATGGGTCCTCTGATTTGGCTTGCAGGATTCCTGCAGGACTCCTCTACTTCGACTTCTAGCCACTGGAACTGAGATTGGACTCTGCAGGAACCGACTATCTGCTGTAGGAAGTTGGCTCTGTATGTGCTATTTCAAAGTAAGGAATAGCATGCACAGAGTCCAAGGATTCCCCTTAGAGGTAAAATAGTGGTAAAAAGAGATAATACTAATGCTCTATTTTGTGGTAGTGTGGTCGAGCAGTAGGCTTATCCAAGGAGTAGTGTTAAGCATTTGTTGTACATACACATAGACAATAAATGAGGTACACACACTCAGAGACAAATCCAGCCAATAGGTTTTGTTATAGAAAAATATCTTTTCTTAGTTTATTAAGAACCACAGGTTCAAATTTAACATGTAATATCTTGTTTGAAAGGTATTGCAGGTAAGTACATTAGGAACTTTGAATCATTTCAATTGCATGTATACTTCAAGTTATTCACAAATAGCTATTTCAAAAGTGGACACAGTGCAATTTTCACAGTTCCTGGGGGAGGTAAGTATTGGTTAGTTTTACCAGGTAAGTAAGACACTTACAGGGTTCAGTTCTTGGTCCAAGGTAGCCCACCGTTGGGGGTTCAGAGCAACCCCAAAGTTACCACACCAGCAGCTCAGGGCCGGTCAGGTGCAGAGTTCAAAGTGGTGCCCAAAACGCATAGGCTTCAATGGAGAGAAGGGGGTGCCCCGGTTCCAGTCTGCCAGCAGGTAAGTACCCGCGTCTTCAGAGGGCAGACCAGGGGGGTTTTGTAGGGCACCGGGGGGGACACAAGCCCACACAGAAATTTCACCCTCAGCGGCGCGGGGGCGGCCGGGTGCAGTGTTAGAACAAGCGTCGGGTTCGCAATGGAAGTCAATGAGAGATCAAGGGATCTCTTCAGCGCTGCAGGCAGGCAAGGGGGGGCTTCCTCGGGGAAACCTCCACTTGGGCAAGGGAGAGGGACTCCTGGGGGTCACTTCTGCAGTGAAAGTCCGGTCCTTCAGGTCCTGGGGGCTGCGGGTGCAGGGTCTTTTCCAGGCGTCGGGACTTAGGTTTCAGAGTCGCGGTCAGGGGAAGCCTCGGGATTCCCTCTGCAGGCGGCGCTGTGGGGGCTCAGGGGGGACAGGTTTTGGTACTCAGTCGTAGAGTAGTCCGGGGGTCCTCCCTGAGGTGTTGGTTCTCCACCAGCCGAGTCGGGGTCGCCGGGTGCAGTGTTGCAAGTCTCACGCTTCTTGCGGGGAGTTGCAGGGTTCTTTAAAGCTGCTTCTTGAAACAAAGTTGCAGTCTTTTTGGAGCAGGTCCGCTGTCCTCAGGAGTTTCTTGTCGTCGAAGCAGGGCAGTCCTCAGAGGATTCAGAGGTCGCTGGTCCCTTTGGAAGGCGTCGCTGGAGCAGAGTTCTTTGGAAGGCAGGAGACAGGCCGGTGAGTTTCTGGAGCCAAGGCAGTTGTTGTCTTCTGGTCTTCCTCTGCAGGGGTTTTCAGCTAGGCAGTCCTTCTTCTTGTTGTTGCAGGAATCTAATTTTCTAGGGTTCAGGGTAGCCCTTAAATACTAAATTTAAGGGCGTGTTTAGGTCTGGGGGGTTAGTAGCCAATGGCTACTAGCCCTGAGGGTGGGTACACCCTCTTTGTGCCTCCTCCCAAGGGGAGGGGGTCACAATCCTAACCCTATTGGGGGAATCCTCCATCTGCAAGATGGAGGATTTCTAAAAGTTAGTCACCTCAGCTCCGGACACCTTAGGGGCTGTCCTGACTGGCCAGTGACTCCTCCTTGTTGCTTTCTTTGTTCCCTCCAGCCTTGCCGCCAAAAGTGGGGGCCGTGGCCGGAGGGGGCGGGCAACTCCACTAAGCTGGAGTGCCCTGCTGGGCTGTGACAGAGGGGTGAGCCTTTGAGGCTCACCGCCAGGTGTTACAGCTCCTGCCTGGGGGAGGTGTTAGCATCTCCACCCAGTGCAGGCTTTGTTACTGGCCTCAGAGTGACAAAGGCACTCTCCCCATGGGGCCAGCAACATGTCTCTAGTGTGGCAGGCTGCTGGAACTAGTCAGCCTACACAGACAGTCGGTTAAGTTTCAGGGGGCACCTCTAAGGTGCCCTCTGGGGTGTATTTTGCAATAAAATGTACACTGGCATCAGTGTGCATTTATTGTGCTGAGAAGTTTGATACCAAACTTCCCAGTTTTCAGTGTAGCCATTATGGTGCTGTGGAGTTCGTGTTTGACAAACTCCCAGACCATATACTCTTATGGCTACCCTGCACTTACAATGTCTAAGGTTTTGTTTAGACACTGTAGGGGTACCATGCTCATGCACTGGTACCCTCACCTATGGTATAGTGCACCCTGCCTTAGGGCTGTAAGGCCTGCTAGAGGGGTGGCTGACCTATACTTGCATAGGCAGTGAGAGGCTGGCATGGCACCCTGAGGGGAGTGCCATGTCGACTTACTCGTTTTGTTCTCACTAGCACACACAAGCTGGCAAGCAGTGTGTCTGTGCTGAGTGAGAGGTCTCCAGGGTGGCATAAGACATGCTGCAGCCCTTGGAGACCTTCCTTGGCATCAGGGCCCTTGGTACTAGAAGTACCAGTTACAAGGGACTTATCTGGATGCCAGGGTCTGCCAATTGTGGATACAAAAGTACAGGTTAGGGAAAGAACACTGGTGCTGGGGCCTGGTTAGCAGGCCTCCGCACACTTTCAATTGTAAACATAGCATCAGCAAAGGCAAAAAGTCAGGGGGCAACCATGCCAAGGAGGCATTTCCTTACATCTGCATTTACGATGAAGACTCTGCTTGCAACATTGTTTCCACTGCTCCTTCCAGCTTCTGCGCCATTTCCCCAGCAGTGCATCCTCTGAGGACAGCAAGTTTAGTCTGTAATAGAATTAAGAAGGACTTTCTCTCTTGGAGTGAATGAGTCCCTCCCCTGCATCTACAGACACTAACTGCAATGACGTCTGGCTGCGTGGATCTTCTCTCCCTGAGCTGCATGGATCCTGCATCACAGGTGGTGGTCCAGAGTAGTCCTCTTGGTCCCCTCTGCCAGTTGTCCAACTTGGGAGTTAACCCCTTGCCTTCCCACGCAGGACAGTACCCCAGTGCACAAGTCTCTTGCAGCTACCATGGTTTGTTGGCATCCCCCAAAGGAATCTTCAGGCTCCGTGTAGGCCCAGCACGTTTTCCTGTGACCACAGCCGTCTGTGTGCTTCTCCTGCAGCGTGGTTCCCTTCTCCAGTTGTGCTGCGTGGGTGCCACTGCGACTCTTGGTTCCTCTTCCAGTGGGTGTGCCTTTTCTTCTGTGGACTCTCTGCCTTGCTGAGGGTCCCCTTAGGACTCCCTCCCATGGGCGAGTCCTCCTGGACCTTGCTGGCCCCCGGCAGCTCTGAATTCTTATGTGACTTCTGAACTTGGTCCCCTCATTCCATAGGTCATCCTTCAGGAATCCCCTACTGGTTTCTTGCTGGCTTGCCTGGGTGTTGCTTTTTCTTATTTTCCTTCCTTCTGGGTGGTTTGGGGGGAAAAAAAACAGTAACTTACTCCTTTCTTCCTGGTCTCTAGGGGGGCACTGTGGTACTTACCTTTGGGTTTCCATGTTCCTCGGGCTCCCCTCTACACATCCCACTTACCTAGGTTGGGGGTCCTGCATTTGCATTTTTTGTTTATTTATGTTTAGTATAAGTGCTGTGTGACTACAGTGGTAGTGCATGAGCTTTGCATGTCTCCTAGATGAGCCTTGGCTGCTCATCCACAGCTACCTCTGAGAGCCTGGCTTCTAGACACTCCCTACACTAAGAGGGGGAATACTTGGTCCTGCAATAAGGTGTCACTATCTTGGCTAACCGCCACACACCACGACAGTTTCCTACATTGGTGGTAGTAGTGGGATGTTTTGGAGGCTTCGCAGAAAGCAGGACTCGCTATCAAGGCCTTGAAGTGCCAGATAGGGCAGGGGAAGACTGTATATCTGGGCCACCTGGTAGGTGGAGGCCAGATTCAACCACGGCAGGGAAAAATCCAAACTACTACTAGGACTCCGGTGACAGCCCTTTTAGGCTCATTGGGTATTATAGGAGATTCATTAAGAACTATGACTCCATTGCAGCCCCTCTTAATACACTCTCCTCAAAGAGAATGCCCAAGAAAGTCTTATGGATAGCTGGCTGTAAAAAAAGCATGTGAGGATCTTAAATGGGTCATGTGCTGTGCTCCTATTTTAAGAAGCCCGGACTACTCCAAGCAGTTCATAGTTCAGACAGATGCTTCTGAACTTAACACTGAGGGCCAGGACCAACCTGTAGCTTTTATAAGCAGAAGGTTTTCCGCCAGGGAAAAGCGTTGGTCAGCCATAGGAAGAGAGGCCTTTGCTGTAGTTTGGGCCTAGAAGAAGCTGAGGCCATACTTCTTGGCACTCACTTCCTTGTTCAGACAGACCACAAGCCCCTTCTTTGATTCAAACAGATGAAAGTTGAAAATCCCAAACTGTTAAGTTGGTCCTCATCCCTACAGGGATTGCATTATACAGTGCAACATAGGCCTGGGAGTAACCACTCCAGTGCAGATGGACTCTCCACATATTTCCACTTAGACAATTAACATTCAGCTGGACAAGGTTAGCCTTATTGTCCTTTCTTTGGGAGTGGGAGGGAGGGTGTTTGTGTAGGAAAGTACTTTTTTTCTTGGCTTGGTTACCCTCATTTTCTGCCTGTTGCTCATTTTAGAATTTGAATAGTGAACACATTCGGAGGTCAGAACAGTTATATTGTTTGGAATTTAACAATTCGTACAATGTGCAACAATTGTAATTTCAGCCCTCCATCCTCATTAAACAATTTTAGGAAGGGACTATGCACAGAATCTGTTGAATGGCCTAGGTTATCAATCTGCTCCACCGAGGGATTTTGGTGAGCTAAGGGCCCTAGAGGCTTCCGACAGAGGGCATACACTAGAGGCATCTGGACCTAAGCTGGGAGCTCCTCTATGTATGTCTGCAGATTGTGTATGAGCACCTCACAGTCTCCCACAATAGGAACTCTGCGCAGTCGATGTGCCGCCTCCTGCTTAAGTGCTGCAGTTTCCGCCTTTCCCCTTTCAGTAGTGCTGCGCATCAGCAGTTCAAGCCCAGGAGAGTGTGGGCCTACCACTAGATTGCAGTGGTTCTGCAGCTTATCAGAGAGAGATCCATAAAGTGATTTAAACACCTTTGCGCCTTTTCGATGTTTAGAGAGGCTAAGCAATGCGCCCTCAAAGATGCATGTGTTGGTCCTGTCTGTTAACTCTGACTTCGGCAATGCCATTCCAAAAACGTTCCACTGCCGGGCAAGTCCAAAACATGTGGGCAAGGTCTGTGGCAGGGCCCAGACATGTGGGACATTCCGGAGTGGAACCAACATTTTTATGATGGGGATTTTGGCATGAAATAGACCCTATACAATATGTTGTGTTGTATGTACTGAAGTTTTGCAATTCTTGCCTAAAATATATTTGGGCTTTTTCCTACTCTATTCTTAGTTTTGCTTCCTAAACCAGAAAACAGGAGTGTCCATCCAGCATACACCTCCAGAAATTAACAAGTATTTCCAGAAACAATTCTTTTATATGGTCTCCTTCAGGACAGGATATATATTTTTTGTTTTTGCATTCCCACTCATCCGCGTTCTTCCATTTGACTTCAGATCAGCTTTTCAGAAAGGGTTTGCCAACTTTGACAACTCATTGATAAAAGCACCAACGGCATTTCAAGTGCCCAAGGCCACAGAGGCTTGCTTAAAGTTGTTTCACAGGTTGCCTCCTTATGAATTAACAGACAATCAACTCCTCCATCAATGAAGATACTTTCTATTCAATTAGCTTTTGGGCATCGGGTCCTCCCCGATTTAATAGGATCCCTCTTGTATGCCTGAAAATTAATGCCTTACAGGAGCAGCTACAAAAACAATAGATTCAATCAAACAAATCATGTCGGGGCCTGATGAATTTTCACATAGGTTATTGAAGCTCTAGTCTGGTAGTCTCAAACTACAAATACTTCTCTGAAAATCTGGGGCAGTCATCTACAGAACCTTTAATTCGTAGAAAGTGGTCTTTGCCCCAGAAAAACATACATATCACTCACCTAGATGTCAAAGCCAGCTGTTCGGTCTCCAGATTTTCCTGCCAATGTAGCAGAGTCTTCAGTGTTAGTTCTCAGGGACGGTACTACCAGCATGCAATATGTGAATAAACGAAGCGGCACAAGATCCTTGGCGCTGTCCAAGGAAGACCAGGCAATTTGGTGTCCGCTAATGACGCAACGGATAACTCTTCGGGCTGAACATAGTCCCTGGCCCAGAAATCTCATGGCAGACATGCTAAACAAAACTGGAAACCGCCTCCAAGAAGGAGAATTTGATCATTCGGCTCTAAGCGTGATCTTGTTCTGAGCAAACTGGCTCTACATCACTTTGCAACAAATGGAACCGGAAAATTCCAGTTCTATGCAAGTTGGCATTCACATCCAGGATCGTGAAGGAATGCCTTTCGACAGATGCTCCAGGATCTTTATCTACCTTTTTTTTTCCCCAACTGGCACCTGAACATACTTCTATTTCAACTCATGAAGAGTTAATTTGAACCCATTCTCGGGAGCACACCTCACCTTTCTCGCATGGAAGGTTGTCTTGTTACCGGTGTTCACCTCTAGAGAAGATGCAGGCTTTATCAATACAACTGCCTTCTTGTGTCTCACAGGCAGATTAGTTCTTCTCGGCCAATCCACAGATTTATTCCCATGGTTCCTTCAGATTTTGCCTCAGTGAGCCTATAATATTTCAGACTTTTCTCCTGAATTCAACATCACCAGCTGAGGTCTATTCATACTCTAGGTATCCAGTGATATCTAAAATTTCTACTGACATAGCACTAAACTCATGTGAACTGACCAACTGTTGGACTCAGTCACACTCGTAAGGGAGCTCCAGTCACAATGGCAACCATCGCTGAATGAATTTTAGCTGCAATCCAGTTCTGCCACTCAGACTTGCAATCCCCTCAGAGAAAAGTAGGGTTCCTTCAAATGGGGCAGTTCCACTTCGCTTACTTTGTTTGCGTAAGTACCTCTGGCGAAGATGTCGTGATGCAACTTGGAAAAGTGCGCAAATTTTCATGCAGCATTTCTACCTGGAATCAGCGCAGCACAATCATACAGCGGTTGGATTGGTTTTGCTATACCACTTATTTCATTAAGGGGAGCATCTTTTGGTTCCATGTGTTTATGTATTCATGCAGATTTTAATGTATGATGTGTGTATGTTTATATATTTTATTATATTGCATATGAATTATGTAGCTCTTTTCTACCCACCATCCACTTTTTGCGCTAATAATATAAGATATACAAATACAGTAACTGCTTGCTATTCTGATTCAAGCATGTGAATCTATGAAAGATCCAATACTGGGGAAGAAGATAAGTTACTTAACTGTAACTGCAGGTTCGATGGCATCTGTCGCTGTAGATACACATGGTATGCATGAGCTCGCCATCTGGTGTTGGGTCGGAGTGTTACAAGTTGTTTTTCTTCGAAGAAGTGTTTTCGAGTCACGGGACCGAGTGACTCCACCTTCTGTGCTCATTGCGCATGGGCGTCGACTCCATCTTCGATTGTTTTCTTTCCGCCATCGGGTTCGGACGTGTTCCTGTCGCTCCGAGTTTCGGAACGGAAAGATAGCTGAAGACGGAAGATTTTCGACGGTATCGTTGCGATCCGGTTAGAGATAGACACATACGACGACGCGTTGAACATCGAAGCGCTTCGGTGCCCTTCGGGGTAGATTTCGGCACCCCGTCGGGGCCTAGTCGGCCCGACCGCGTGGAGGACAACGCCGATGGAACGGACCCCGTTTCGATTCTGCCCCGAATGCCACAACAAATATCCTTATACGGACCTACACTCGGTCTGTAATCTGTGCCTGTCACCCGAGCACAGCGAAGAATCCTGTGAGGCCTGTCGGGCGTTCCGGTCCCGAAAAACTCTGCGCGACCGTCGAGCGAGAAGACTGCAAATGGCGTCCACGCCAAAAGAGCGTCGACAGTTCGAGACAGAAGAAGAACAGGAGGAATCCTTTTCCATCCAGGATTCAGACTCCGACGAGCTACACTCTACAAGAACTGTGAGTAAGACGTCGAGATCAAACCTTAAAAAAGGAAAGAAGGCCCAGGGGACGCCACTGCCAACCGGCCATGGCTCCACCCAAATTCTCGGTGACCAACAATCGGCACCGAAAAAGGCCCATTCAGTGTCGAGATCGTCCGACTTCGGTCGAGACACCGGCACGCAGCCTCCTCGGGACCGAGAGAGTGCTAAACAGAAGCATCGACACCGAGAGTTCGGTGTCGACACCGATCGACGCCGAGACAGTGGCGCCGAAGACCATAGAGGCCAAGAATTTTCGGCACAGAAAAAGAGGAAGGTTACCTCGGAGCCGAAAAAACAATCGACAGGGTTTTCGGAGCCGAAAAAAGCGACATCAGACCCTTTTTCTGGCTCCTATACCGAAGAGCATTCTATGTCTTCTCAAATGAAGAAACATAGATTTGAACAAGAACTGCAATCCACTAACGTGGATCACACGCAAAAGCGTATCTTTATTCAGCAGGGGACTGGGAAGATCAGTACCCTTCCACCTGTCAAACGAAAGAGAACGCTTCAGTTTACTCCTCAGCAACAAACAACACAAAAGGTAACACCTCCTCCCTCGCCTCCACCTGTAACTCCGGCTTCGCCAACTTACACCCCGTCACATTCGCCAGCTCACACCGCCATGAGCCACGATGACCAAGATCAGGATGCGTGGGACTTGTACGACGCACCAGTGTCTGATAACAGCCCAGACACATACCCAACTAGGCCATCACCACCGGAAGACAGCACAGCCTACTCACAAGTGGTGGCTAGAGCAGCTCTATTCCATAATGTGGAACTACACTCGGAACAAGTAGAGGATGATTTTTTATTTAACACCCTCTCCTCAACCCACAGCTCCTACCAAAGCCTGCCGATGCTCCCAGGCATGCTACGCCATGCAAAGGACATTTTCAAGGAGCCAGTTAAAAGTAGGGCAGTGACGCCTAGGGTGGACAAAAAGTATAAGGCGCCCCCTACGGACCCTGTATTCATCACCTCTCAGCTGCCACCAGACTCTGTGGTGGTAGGGGCTGCCAGAAAACGGGCAAACTCACACACTTCTGGGGATGCACCTCCCCCAGATAAAGAAAGTAGGAAGTTCGATGCAGCCGGGAAGAAGGTTGCTGTCCAAGCAGCAAACCAGTGGCGCATCGCAAATTCACAAGCGCTGCTAGCGCGATACGACAGAGCCCACTGGGATGAGATGCAGCATCTCATTGAACATCTCCCAAAAGATCTGCAAAAAAGAGCAAAACAGGTTGTTGAGGAGGGTCAAAACATTTCCAACAATCAAATACGCTCCTCCATGGATGCAGCAGACACGGCCGCAAGAACCATTAATACGTCGGTTACCATCCGTAGGCACGCATGGCTCAGAACGTCTGGATTCAAGCCAGAAATTCAGCAGGCAGTGCTTAACATGCCAGTAAACGAGAAACTTCTGTTCGGTCCGGAGGTCGACACAGCCATAGAAAAGCTCAAGAAGGACACTGACACTGCCAAGGCCATGGGCGCACTCTACTCCCCGCAGAGCAGAGGATCTTATAACACCTTCCGCAAAACACCTTTTAGAGGAGGGTTTCGGGGTCAGGCCACACAAGCTAGCACCTCACAGTCCGCACCGCCCACCTACCAGGGACAGTACAGGGGAGGTTTTCGGGGCCAGTATAGAGGGGGGCAATTTCCTAGGAATAGAGGAAGATTTCAAAGCCCCAAAACCACTACCAACAAGCAGTGACTCACACGTCACTCACCCCTCCCACACAACACCAGTGGGGGGGAGGATACATCAATATTACGAAGCATGGGACAAAATAACTACAGACACATGGGTCCTAGCAATTATCCAACATGGTTATTGCATAGAATTCATGCAATTCCCTCCAGACATACCACCAAAATCACAAAATTTATCAAAATACCATTCACAGCTTCTAGAGATAGAAGTTCAAGCACTACTGCAAAAAAATGCAATAGAATTAGTACCAAGCACACAAATAAACACAGGAGTTTATTCACTGTACTTCTTGATACCAAAAAAGGACGAAACACTGAGACCAATTCTAGACCTCAGGGTAGTAAACACATTCATCAAATCAGACCACTTTCACATGGTCACACTACAAAAAGTGTTACCATTGCTCAGAAAACACGACTACATGACAACCCTAGACCTCAAGGACGCATATTTCCATATACCAATCCATCAATCACACAGGAAATATCTAAGGTTTGTATTCAAAGGAATACATTACCAATTCAAAGTATTGCCTTTTGGTTTAACAACCGCTCCAAGAGTATTCACAAAATGCCTAGCAGTAGTCGCTGCACACATCAGAAGGCAGCAAATACATGTGTTCCCGTATCTAGACGACTGGCTAATCAAAACCAGTTCGCTCACACAATGCTCAAACCACACAAATCAAGTCATACAAACCCTCTACAATCTAGGGTTCACCGTCAACTTTGCAAAATCAAACATTCTGCCAAGCAAAGTACAGCAATATCTAGGAGCCATAATAGACACGACAAAAGGAGTAGCAACGCCAACTCCACAAAGGATCCACAATTTCAACAGGGTCATTCAACACATGTCTCCAAACCAAACAATACAAGCAAGAACAATACTACAGCTCCTAGGCATGATGTCCTCATGCATAGCCATTGTCCCAAACGCAAGACTGCACATGAGGCCCTTACAACAGTGCCTAGCCTCACAGTGGTCTCAAGCACAGGGTCACCTTCTAGATCTGGTGTTGCTAGACCGCCAAACTTACCTATCGCTTCTATGGTGGAACAGTATAAATTTAAACATAGGGCGGCCTTTCCAAGACCCAGTGCCACAGTACGTAATAACAACAGATGCTTCCATGACAGGGTGGGGAGCACATCTCAATCAACACAACATAAGAGGACAATGGAACATACATCAAACAAAACTGCATATAAATCATCTAGAATTATTAGCAGTTTTTCAAGCACTAAAAGCTTTCCAACCAATCATAACCCACAAATACATCCTTGTCAAAACAGACAACATGACAACGATGTATTATCTAAACAAACAAGGAGGAACACATTCAACGCAGTTAAGCTTGTTAGCTCAAAAAATATGGAAGTGGGCAATCCACCATCAAATTGGTCTAATAGCACAGTTTATTCCGGGGATCCAGAATCAGCTGGCAGACAATCTCTCTCGAGATCACCAGCAAGTCCACGAATGGGAAATCCACCCACAAATTCTGAACACCTACTTCACACTCTGGGGAACACCACAAATAGACTTATTTGCAACAAAAGAGAACGCAAAATGCCAAAACTTCGCGTCCAGATACCCACACAAGCAATCCCAAGGCAATGCCCTATGGATGAACTGGTCAGGAATATTTGCCTACGCTTTTCCTCCTCTCCCTCTCCTTCCTTACCTAGTAAACAAATTGAGTCAAAACAAACTCAAACTCATTTTAATAGCACCAACGTGGGCAAGACAACCCTGGTACACAACACTGCTAGATCTGTCTGTAGTACCACACATCAAACTGCCCAACAAACCAGATCTGTTAACGCAACACAACCAACAGATCAGACACCCGGACCCAGCATCGCTGAATCTAGCAATCTGGCTCCTGAAATCCTAGAATTCGGACACTTACAACTTAGCCAAGAGTGTATGGAAGTCATAAAGCAGGCCAGAAGGCCATCCACTAGACACTGCTACGCAAGTAAGTGGAAAAGATTTGTTTGGTACTGCCATCATAATCAGATACAACCACTAGAGGCAACTCCAACACATATAGTAAATTACTTGCTCCATTTACAAAAAGCAAAGCTAGCCTTCTCTTCTATTAAAATACACCTTGCAGCAATATCTGCATACCTGCAAACTACATATTCAACTTCCTTGTATAGGATACCAGTTATCAAAGCATTCATAGAAGGGCTTAAAAGAATTATACCACCAAGAACACCACCTGTTCCTTCATGGAACCTAAACGTGGTTCTAACAAGACTCATGGGCCCACCTTTCGAACCCATGCACTCTTGCGGAATACAATTCCTCACCTGGAAAGTTGCCTTTCTCATCGCCATTACATCTCTAAGAAGAGTAAGTGAAATTCGAGCGTTCACAACACAAGAGCCTTTTATACAAATACATAAAAATAAGGTCGTCCTACGACCTAATCCAAAATTTTTACCAAAAGTTATTTCTCCATTCCATCTAAATCAAACGGTAGAACTACCAGTATTCTTCCCACAGCCAGATTCTGTGGCTGAAAGAGCACTACATACATTAGATGTCAAAAGAGCATTAATGTACTACATTGACAGAACGAAGAACATCAGAAAAACTAAACAGCTATTTATTGCATTCCAAAAACCTCATGCAGGTAACCCAATATCAAAACAAGGTATAGCCAGATGGATAGTTAAATGCATCCAAATCTGCTACCTTAAAGCAAAAAGACAACTGCCCATTACTCCCAGGGCACATTCAACAAGGAAAAAAGGTGCTTCAATGGCCTTTTTAGGAAACATCCCAATGCAAGAAATATGTAAGGCAGCCACTTGGTCTACGCCTCACACATTCACCAAACACTACTGTATAGATGTGCTATCCGCACAACAAGCTACAGTAGGTCAAGCTGTATTAAGAACTCTATTTCAGACAACTTCTACTCCTACAGGCTAAACCACCGCTTATGGGGAACTAACTGCTTACTAGTCTATGCATACCATGTGTATCTACAGCGACAGATGCCATCGAACTGAAAATGTCACTTACCCAGTGTACATCTGTTCGTGGCATCAGTCGCTGAGATTCACATGGACCCACCCACCTCCCCGGAAGCCTGTAGCAGTTCAGAAGTTACCTTCAATTTTGTACATTTGTATATATATTACTTAATCCTTTAATAGGTACATACTTACATTTTTCATTGCGCGGGCACTATTACTATAGTACAACTCCTACCTCACCCTCTGCGGGGAAAACAATCGAAGATGGAGTCGACGCCCATGCGCAATGAGCACAGAAGGTGGAGTCACTCGGTCCCGTGACTCGAAAACACTTCTTCGAAGAAAAACAACTTGTAACACTCCGACCCAACACCAGATGGCGAGCTCATGCATACCATGTGAATCTCAGCGACTGATGCCACGAACAGATGTACACTGGGTAAGTGACATTTTCATTATCCAGTATGGGTATCTTTCATAGATTCACATGCGACCCACCCTCCTCCCCAGAGAGTCTCCCCTTATAGCTCGGGTTTATATATCCTACTTGTGCTTGAAAATCTGAGAGACACTGTCTCTGTTGGGAGTGTGCTGACGCCTGATTGGTTATAGTTTGTTTGGTCCCCTTTTTTGAATAAGGGTAGGCTATTAAACTGACCTTTTCATTGCCATTATAGCCTATGATAGTGAGGTGTGTGTGTGTGTGTATTTTATTATATTGCATATGAATTATTATATTGCATATGAATTATGTATCTATTTTCTACCCACCATCCACTTTTTATATATATATTGGCATGTGTAGCTGCAGATCCACATGCTGTGCACTGATCCTGCCATCTAGTGTTGGGCTCGGAGTGTTACAAGTTGTTTTTCTTCTAAGAAGTCTTTTCGAGTCACGCGACCGAGTGACTCCTCCCTTTCGGCTCCATTGCGCATGGCATCATCTCCATCCTTGATTGTTTTCTTTACGCCATCGGGTTTGGACGTGTTCCTCTTCCCTCCGGGTATTCGATTCGGAAAAAGACTAGATTCACCGAAAATAATCGGTATTGTTTTAGATCGCGAAACATCTAGCATCGACACCGGCAAAACACACCTTCATTTGCTCTTCGGGGCTCCCGCGTCCAGCCAGGGCCTGGTCAGCCCGACCGCAGAAAACGTTGAAGCCTAATGGACCAGACCCCGTTCAGATTCTGCCCACTGCCAGGCCAAGTATCCCTACACAGACCAACACCAGGGCTGTAATCTGTGTTTGTCACCGGACCACAGAGAGGATACTTGTGAGGCCTGCAGGTCCTTCTGATCGAAGAAGACCTTGAGGGATCGAAGGGCGAGGCGACTGCAAATGGCTTCAGAGTTCCAAGCACCTCGATGTCTAGGAAGAGATGACCATCTCCATCCAAGGTTCCGATTCGGACGACTCGACGCAGACCGACCACCCACAGCAGGCCAGCATGTGAGTACGCCTGCCCGACCCAAGTCCAGAGTCAGTCCAAAACTAAAGTAAAGGCCTCAGGGACGCCACAGCCGGAAGGCCATGGCTCGACCCACAAATCAAGCGGTGACAAAGCAACACCGTCTGCACCTAAAAAGGCCAAACCTGTGCCGAAGTCTTTGGACTCGAGCCGAGAAACCTTGTCTGAGAACTCGACATCGACGAGTCGAAGCCTCGAAAGTCTTTCGGAGCCAAGGCCTACTGTCGGCATGGGCATTTTGGTGCTAAAAACCTGCTTCGGAGCCGAAAAGACTCGTACACCGAAGAACATGGACTCTCAAAACAATTAAGAGACACAGATTTGAGGAGGAACTTCACCAAATGGAGGAGTTTGATGAAACACAGGCAAGGATCCAGATCCATAAGGATACTGGGAAGATCCAAACTGCACCGCCTCTCAAATTCAAGAGGAAACTGGCTTTCCAAGGACGTTCAGACACTGAGCATCCAAAGGCTAAAGTGCCCAGAGAAAAATCTGTCACGCCAGTTTTTCCCCAGTACATTCTCCTCTGCATTCTCCTCAAAGAACAGTTTCACCTCTTGCCACACCCACTGCAGTCACCCACACACACTTTGCAGTCGCAACAAGATACAGACCCCTGGGACTTCTATGATGACCCTGTGTCGGACAATAGCCCGGAGTGCTATCCTTTGAAACCCTCTCCACCCGAGGATAGCACCTCATAGACTCGTATTGGCTAGGGCTGCTGCATTCCACAATGTGAGCATGCACACAGAGCCATTGGAGAAGTTTAAGGAGTCTCTCTAATACTTTGTCCTCGACGCATGCTTCCTACCAAAGTCTGCCTGTGCTCCCAGGCATGCTTAAACATACCCAACAAATTTTTCAGGAGCCCATGAAAGGAAGAGCCATTACACGAGGGGAAAAGAAATACAAGCCACCACCGTCAGACCCAGTGTTCATCACACAGCAGCTGCCCCCAGACTCTGTAGTGGTTGGAGCTGCGAGAAAGAGAGCCAACTCGCAATTATCTGGAGATGCACCACCTCCAGATAAGGAGAGTAAGAAGTTTGACGCAGCAGGAAAGAGGGTAGCGTCACAAGCTGCCAATCAGGTGCGTATAGCAAACTCTTAGGCCCTCCTTGCAAGATATGACCGAGCACATTGGGACGAGATGAGCGACCTCATCCAACATCTCCCCAAGGAATACCAGAAAAGAGGTCAACAAGTGGTGGTAGAGGAGGGACTGGTGTTATCCAATAATCAAATAAGATCTGCATTAGATTCCGCTGATAATGTCGCAAGAACAGTGAACACTGCAGTGACAATTAGACGCCGTGCATGGCTTAGATCCTCAGGTTTCAAACCAGAGATTCAACAGGCTGTCCTTAATATGCTATTCAAATAGCAACAGCTATTTGGCACACAAGTTGACACTGCCATTGAAAAGATGAAAAAGGACACAAATACAGCCAAAGCTATGGGAGCGCTTCCCTCTTCCCAATACAGAGGGACATTCAGAAAACCGCAGTACAGGGGAGGTTTTAGATCACAATTATCAACCATCCACGTCTCAAACCAAACCCTCATACCAGTCACAGTATCGGAGAGGGGGGGGGGTTTCGTGGGTCCTTCTGAGGACAATTCCCAAGGTCCAGGGGAAAATTCCAAACCACAAAGCAGGCCACGAATACCAAGCAGTGACTTGCCCATCACCCTCCCCCAACACACATCCCCTGTGGGAGGAAGACTGGGAATGTTCCACAATCAGTGGTCAAACATAACCGACACATGGGTTCTATCAATTATCCAACATGGTTACTGCATAGAAATCACATATTTTCCTCCAGATATTCCCCCAAGAGTGCACAAACTGTTGTCGCAACATCTAACATTGTTACAAACCGAGGTGCAGGCGCGATTAACAAAACAGGCCATAGAACTAGTACCTCATCAACAAAAAGGAACAGGGGTCTATTCCCTGTATTGCCTCCTTCCCAAAAAGGACCAAACACTAAGACCAATTGTAGATTCCAGGACTCTCAACCTATTCATCAAATCAGAAAACTTTCACATGGTGACACTACAAGATGTAGTCCCATTACTAAAACAGGGAGAATACATGTCAACACTATACCCATCCATCCATCTCACAGTAAATACCTCAGGTTTGTTATACAAGGAAAACATTACCAATTCAAGGTATTACCCTTCGGGCTAACAGCCCCCAGAGTATTTGCCTTGCAGTAGTAGGGGCATACATAAGGAGACAACACATGCATGTATTCTCATATCAACGATTGGCTAATAAAGGCCAACACTCAACAGCAGTGTCAAAATCACGCATGTTACGTAATCGATACCCTACACACTAGGGTTTTCTATAAATTACCAAAAATCACACTTGCAACCATCCCAAATTCAACAATACTTGGGAGCTACACTCAACACTCAAAAAGCAATTGCAATTCCAAGCCCACAAAGGGTACAATCATTCCACACCATGGTACCAAAAATATAACCAAATCAGCACTACACAGTCAGATTTGTGATGAAACTCCTAGGCATGATGGCACCATGCACTGCAATTGTTCCAAACGCACGGTTACACATGCAGCCCTTACAGCAGTGCCTTGCAAAACAATGGTCACAGGCACAGGGTCAACTCCCAGATCTAGTGTTGATAGACCGCCAAACACTATTCGCTTCAGAGGTGGAATCCCGTAAATTTAAACAAAGGGTGGCCTTTTCAAGACCCTGTGCCTCACGCCATTCTCACAACAGATGCATCAATGATTGGGTGGGGAGCACTCCCGATATACAAGGACTGTGGGACAACCAGCAGAAACAACAACAACACATAAATCACTTAGAGCTGTTAGCAGTCTCTCTAGCACTAAAAGCTTTTAAAACCTCTTCTAGCACACCAACACATTCTTGTCAAAACAGACAATATGACAACAATGTACTACTTAAACGGGGGAACGCTCATCACAACTCTGCCTCCTAGCAAATGCTAAATTTGGCATTAGGCAATTCACAACAATATTCGCCTAATAGCGCAGTACATCCCAGGCATTCACAATCCATTAGCGGACAGTCTGTCGAGATCACCAGCAAACTCACGAGTGGGAAATACATCCCCAAATACTACAAAAATACTTTCGCCATTGGGGGACACCAGACATAGATCTGTTTGCCACAGAACAAAACACAAAATGCCAAAACTTTGCGTCCAGTTACCCGCACCCTCCGTCCAAGGGCAATGCTCTATGGATCAATTGGTCAGGGATATATGCTTATGCTTTCCCCCCCTCTCCCACTCATTCCTTTTCTAGTCAACAAACTGAGTCAAAACAAACTCCTACTCATAGCACCAACGCGGGCACGCCAACTGTGGTACACCACACTGTTGGACCTCTCAGTAGTACCTCACATCACATCAAACTTCCAAACAGACCAGATCTGTTAACGCAATACAAACAGATCAGACACCCCAATCCAGCAATGCTCAATCTAGCAATCTGGCTCCTGAAGTCTTAGAGTTTGGCTATCTAAATCTTCCAAACGTGTGTGGAAGTCATTAAACAGGCAAGAAAACCTACTACCAGGCATTGCTATGCTAATAATTGGAAAAGATTTGTTTTCTACTGCCAATGAAAACACATCACACCGTTAGATGTGTCCATACAAGACCTTGTAGGCTATTTACTACACCTATTAAAAGAAAATCTTGCTTTTTCATCCATCAAAATACACCTCACTGCAATCTCTGCTTACTTGCAAATTAAACACACAAGATCACTGTGTAGAATACCAGTCAAAGCCTTCATGGAAGGACTAAAGAGGATCATACCTCCAAGAACTCCACCAGTACCCTTGCAGAATCTTAATATTGTACTTGCACGACTCATGGGTCCACCTTTTGAACCCATGCGTTCTTGTCAAATCCAATTCTTAACTTGGAAAGTGGCATTATTTCTAATAGCTATCACTTCGCTACGAAGAGTTAGTGAAATACAAGCTTTCACTATTGAGGAACCACTTATACAAATACACAAACATAAAGTGGTTCTCCACACAAATCCAAAATTTCTACCAAGTCATTTCACTGTTTCATTTAAACCAAACAATGGAACTTCCATTCTTCTTCCCACAACCAGACTCAGTAGCAGAAAGAGCACTGCATACATTAGACATAAAGAGCTCTAATGTACTATATAGACAGAACAAAACCATTTTGTAAAACTAAATAATTGTTTGTCGCATTCCAGAAACCCCATGCTGGTAACCCTATATCCAAACAGGGCATAGCTAGATGGATAGTTAAATGCATACAAACTTGTTACCTAAAAGCAAAAAGAGAACTACTCATTACACCAAAGGCACACTCCACTAGAAAGAAAGGAGCAACAATGGCCTTTCTAGGGAACATACCAATGACAGAAATGTGTAAGGCAGCCACTTGGTCCACACCTCATATGTTTACCAAACACTACTGTGTAGATGTGTTAGCAACACAACAAGCCACAGTAGGACAGGCTGTATTAAGAACATGATTTCAAACAACTTCAACTCCTACAGGCTGACCACAGCTTTTGGGAGGATTACTGCTTTGTAGTTTATGCACAGCATGTGTATCTGCAGCTACACATGCCATTGAACGGAAAATGTCACTTACCCAGTGTACATCTGTTCGTGGCATGTTCCACTGCAGATTCACATGCGCCCTCCCACCTCCCCAGGAGCCTGTAGCCGTTTAAGTTGCAATTAGAAATTGTATACATGTAAAACGCTCCTTTCGCGCAAACTATGTACATAAATATCTATTCCATTGCATGGACATATTTACTGTTCTCATTCTACCACTCCTACCTCCCCCCTCTGCGGGAAAACAATCTAAGATGGAGTTGTTGCCCATGCGCAATGGAGCCGAAAGGGAGGAGTCACTCGGTCCTGTGACTCAGACTTCTTTGAAGAAAAACAACTTGTAACACTCCGAGCCCAACACTAGATGGCAGGAACAGTGCACAGCATGTGAATCTGCAGCGGAACATGCCACTAACAGATGAATGTATCAAGTTACCGGAGACTGCAGCTCGACAGTGGGGAATGATTCAAGCATGTGAATATATGAAACATACCAATACTGGAGAACTGCAGTTACTGGTAAGTAACTTATTTTCTTCTGCAGGGTCACCCCTGAACTTTATGCCTTCCTCCTTTTTCAGTGCTAAAGTGCATATGCTTGCTCCCTAAAACATGGTGACATTGGCTCATACCCAGTTGTCATATTTAATTTACTGAAGTCCCTAGCAAAGTGCATTGAATGTGTCCAGGGTCTGTAAATTAAATACAACTAGTGGGCCTGCAGCACTGGTTCTGCCACCCACATAACTAACCTCTAACCATGTATCAGGCCTGCCAGTGCAGGGCCTGTGTGCCACTTAGGCTTGGCATTTAAAAGTAATTGCCAAGCCTTAAACTTCCCTTTTTTTTCTACATATGTAATCCCTAAGGTAGGCCCTAGGTAACCCATAGGGCAGGGTGCTATGTAAGGAAAAGGCAGGACATGTACCTGTGTAGTTTGTCCTGGTAGCGTAAAATTCCTAAAATTGTTTTACACTGCTGTGAGGCCGGCTCCTTTCATAGGCTAACAATAGTGCTACCCTCCTATACTGTTTGAGTGGTAGATTTTGATCTGAAAGGAGTAACAAGATCATATTTAGTATGGCCAGAATGGTAATACAATACAGTGAGCATTTCTCTGCACTTAAATCCTTCTGTGCCTTACAGTCCAAATCTGGCTGGGTTAGTTGACAGATCCCTTGTTCATTTCAGACAACCCCAAACACAGGATGCTCAGGCACACCTGCACACATCTGCATACTGAATGCCTCTTCCTGGGCTGGGAGGGGAAGGCCTGACGCCTACATGTCAGAGGACAGTGGCCTGTCCTCACACAATGGACTGCCAAACCCCCTACTGGGACCCTGGCAGACAGGATGGAACTGAAAGGGGACCTTGTGCACTTCTAAGATACTCTTTGAAGCCTTCCTCCACGTCAAGGGCACATTTGGTTATTTAAATAGGGCCTCTGACCCTACCAGTAGAGACACTTCTAGACAAGATACCACTGGTGAAGAAACTCTGAACCTGCAATCTGCCAAGAGAAGCTGCCCGGCTGCCCAAAGTACTCACCTGACTGCTTTGCTGAAAAGAACTGCTGCCTTGCTGGGGCCCTGCTGCCCTCTGGCTCTGCTGCAAAGAGCTCTCCAAGGGCTTGGATTGAGCTTGCCTCCTGTTTTCTGAAGTCTCAGGGCCAAAAAAGATAATCTCTGGAAAGAACTTCTTGTGTGGGGTAATTTCGCCGCACAGCCTGCCAGAAACGACGCACAGCCTGCACTGCAGTGAGAAAATCACTGCACGCCGAATCGGAACGATGCAGCTGGGCTCCCAGAGTAGAGATTGACACAGTGCCAGGACTGCGACCAGAAATCGGACACGCGTCCCACTGGATCGACGCACAGCCAAGCTGGAACATCACAGCCCGACTTCCTTTGAGAAGAATCGACGCAGCGACTGCCATGCAACATATTTCCCCGCATCGCCCACCGGATCAGTGCAGCTCCTGTGACTCCATCTTGCATGCCCAGGATTTCTACGTATCCTTCCCAGGCGTCCAAATACCCTGCAACCTGAAGGGGATCCAAGTCCACGCGCTGGAAATCGACGCAAGGCCCTGGCTGCATGAAAAATATTGATGCATTGTCTGTGTGCCCTGAGAAACTGATGCACACATCTCAGTTTTCCACGCATCTCCTCCTCTTCTGCGGTCCCTTGCGGATAATTTACACACAAACCAGGTACTTTGTGCTTGCAAGAGACACTTATTGCTTTTAAGAATTTAAGACTTTTTTTTTATCATTCTCTAAAGTGATATTTCAATGGGTACTTAACAAATCTTGATGGTTTTGACCTCTATTTTATCCAGATAAATATTCCATATTTTTCTAAATCTGTGTGGTGTATTTATGTGGTGTTTATACTGTTGTTGCATGACTTATTGCACAAATACTTTACACATTACCTTCTAAGTTAAGCCTGACTGCTCAGTGCCAAGCTACCAGAGAATGGGCACAGGATAACTTGGATTGTGTGTGTGTGTGTGACTTACCCTGACTAGTGTGAGGGTCCTTGCTTGGGGAGGGGGGTGGTGTAACCTGACTGACAACCAAAGACCACATTTTTAACCGGGTAACTATTTGAATATCTTGTGGAGGATGAAGAAGCGGGAGAAGGAAATAGTTGACCCGAGTAATCATGGCCACCAGGATGTGTCCCATGCGGAGCTTTTGTTCCTGGAGAGAAGCACCCTGTCTTGTTGTTGTTGAGCTTCAGGCAGTTGCCCTTCATCCAGTTGGTGACCTTTGTCATGCAGTTGTGGAAGTTGGTCTTGGTTATGGCTTTGGAGAAGGATGCTTTGTCGGTGTAGATTACGATGAGTCCATGGGTTTTGACAATGCTGGCCAGAGGTGTCATCTGTTCTGAAGAGGGTGGGGCTGTGCAAGGATCTTTGGGTACCCCACAAATGATGTCCTTGGATTTGGGGGTGAAGAGGGAAAGCTTTCCTCAGGTGAGTAAAGAGGCAATCCATCTGAGAGCTACTCCTTGTATGCCCATGTTGTGATGAGTGTGTGGTGGGACATCTTACCAGAGGCTGGCAAGAGGTCTAGGAGGATCACAGCCTGTAGGAAGCGGACTATAGTGCACTAAAATGAAGTACAATTTGCAGAGAGTCCATTGGATCCCTAATTGGATTTTCAGAGGCAAAGGTAGATGGGACTAATGCTCTATATTGTGGTAGTGTGGGCGAGCAGTTGGGTTTATCTGAGGGCAGTGCTAAGCATTTGCTGTACTCAGGCAATAAATGAGACCCACTCAAAGAATAAATCTGAGCCCAATTTAGAAAAATCACAATTCTTTTTATGTATGTTTCAAACCCAAGAACATCGTAATCGGGTAAGTAGACTTTTAAGCAAAACTACTTTGCAGTTTCAGATATCAACGCTTAGAGAACTCTGAAAATTGCACTGTTGTCCTGTGGAGAAAAACTATGTTCAGCTAACACCGGGCTTACAGTGACTTATGAGGTAGAGCTCAGGGAGCAAAGATAACTACTGGGCAGCACTAGGGTGGCCGGGTGGAGGGGTGCAGTAAGGTGTCTGGTTCCTTGGGGTGCTGGGAGTCTGATGTCTGGCCGGGGTGGACCCAGGTTTAGCTTGAGCTCAGGGGATGTTGTTGGCACTAGTGACCCATCTCAGATGAGGTCCGGGGGTGACAGGTGCAGTGGTTGCTGGAGATGTTGGGTTTTCTCTCAACACACGGCTGCAGGAGAGGGGGGAGCTGCAGGCAATGTGGGAGTCCAAGGGGGTGAAACCTTAGTGGACTCGGACTCTAGCTAGCTGGAGAACTGGGCTGGCACTGTTGGTTGGCTTCAGCTCCAATTGTGGTTGTCTGGTGCAGAGGTCACTTTGGGTGTTGGGTCCTTGCTGTTCCAAGGGCTGCAGAGTTCTTTCTTGAAACATTGTTGCATAGCAAATCCACTGCGCGAGAGTCTGAGTCTTTGTAGAAAGCGGTGAGTACTCCTGGGTTTCTTGCAGGCTCAGCTACAGGACAAGTAGTCTTTTGGGCAGAGTCCGTCGAGGTTCACATGCAGGCTGGTGGGGCCGGTTCCAAATCTGCAGCAGCTTTTCCTCTAATGCAGGGACGACTCTCCTGTGTACTTTGCTTCATTGGTAGCCAGGATCTGGTTTATAGGGTTCAGGAGTGCCACCTACATACTCAGTTTAGGAAAGTTACAGGGAGTGCCAGGTGGTAGCCAATGGGCTTCCCACCTTTAGGGTGACTATACTCCTTTTATGACCCCCTCTGTTGGGACGCGGGCATAACCCTAGCAGTCTAATTCCTTCCAAACAAGCTCGTCCACCTTGGTGGTGGGACTGTCCTGAAGTGGGCACACCTAATATTCCTGCGTTTGCTGCTGCCAAAAGTGCAGTCTGGACAGGGAGCTGGTCATATTAGCTGTTTGGAGAGACCTGGGTTGCATTTCAAAGGCGGCAAGGCCTTTGAAGTGCCCCATCCAGAAATGGACATCCTGACCCAGAGCTCGGTCTAGGGTGGCTGCACTAGTTTGGAACAGTCAGTGAACACACTAGTAGCTGAGTAGGTTTTCAGTGAGCACCTCAAAGGTGCTCTCTGGGTGCATTTATTAAATCCATCTCTGGGGTCAGTGAAGGTTTATTATTCTGCGATGTTTGTTTGATACTAAACATTCCAGGATTCAGAGAAGCCATCATGTAGCTGAGAAACTCCTAGGAAGCTGGCCTTGTGTGTGTTGGACACATATGGTGTTGGCACCTTATATCAGGTATTAGTGGCCCCTGTTAGTGAATGTAGGCAGTGCCTAGGAAGCCAGGGCCCTCTAGAGGTAGCTGTGGGTGAGCATCCAAGACTTATCTTGGAAACCTGCAAAGCTTATGCAATAACACAATAGTTACACAGCCACTTTTCACACATGAAAGAAACGACAGTGTTACAAAAATAAAAGTACTATATTATAGTAGTACCACATTAGATTACTTATAGGCAGTCCCTCCAACTGGAGGTAAGTACCCTATATGGATAGATGTAGGAATTGGCCCAAGAAACACAAGCATTGATAACAATTAGTGAAAAATAGTTAAAAGCCTAGGGGAGGACCAAACCATATACTAAAATAGTGGAATGTGAGGTCCCCCACCCAAGGATATGGAGTCATTGGAGAGGGACCCAAAGAGGTGAGTACCTGATGACCCCCATCGACCAGGAGAGCAGAGGTAAGTACCTGGTTTCTCCAAGGACTAACGAGAGGACTTAGAAAATGGATTGTGCAAGTTCAGGATCAGACTAGACTAAACCCAAGGTGGATTCTGGAAGAAGAGGACCTGCAAAAGAAGGGGACAGAGTCCAGTTCATAATGGAGTGTCCAGGGGAGGCAGGAGCCACTACCTGCACTCCTGTGAATAGAAGATCTGGGTTGACTGGGGAAGACCAGCTGTGGAGTCCAGGAGCTGAAGAGGAGCCCTTGAAGCACTGCAGTTGGTGTTCCATGTCGTTAGTCAGGTCGCAGATGGTCAGTGGTTTAGAAGAACCGCCAACAAGCCTTGGCAAATGCAAGAAAAGCAAATGAAGAGTTGCAAGGCTGAAGAGGACCAGCAAGGTCCAGGGGACTCTACCCTTGGATGGGATTCTGGGCTGATTGTCAGCAGTCAGAGCCAGCAGAAGCAGTCGCAACCCACTGGCAGCAGGCACAGTAAGTCGCAGTAAGGCCCAATCAGCGCACCTGGAGAAGAGGCCCATGTTGCTGGAGCAGCAGAAAGGAGACTGTTCTTGGCATGATGAAGAGCTGGAGGCCAGGGATACTGAGCCGGAAGATCCCTTGGAGCAGGAGACAACAAGCCTTGGTTGCTGCAAGAGTTGCGGTGCACAAGGGGTGCTGTCCTGCAAGAGTTCACTGTCTCCAAAGATGGACAGTGGGCAGAGAGGTTTAAGGGGGACCACTCCAGACCACCATCTGTGATGCAGGATCCATGTGGTTCCAGAGGAGAACAGATCCACGCAGCTGGACGTTGTTGCTGTAGGTGCCTGCAGATGCAGAGGGGAGGTGACTCCTTCACTCCAAGGGAGATTCCTTCTTGCTTCTTGGTGCAGGCTGAAGTCTTACTGACACCAGAGGATGCACAGCCAAGTAAATGTTGCAGTTGATGGAAAGAGCCGGAGAAACCATGTTGCAAGTGAGGTCTGAATTGCAGTTGGTCTTGTCTGTTCCTGAAGAGTACAGTTGCGGTTCCAGTGGCCAGAAGTAAAGGATACAGAGAAGTCCTGTTGGAGCCTGGCACGTTGAATCTGGGACCCACTGCAAGGGGGAGCTTGCACAGTGCCTACCTAATCAGAAGGTGTCTGTCACCTGCCTAACCTGGCCACTCATATGCTCCCAGGGGCCTCTGCACATCTTGGTTTCAAGATTGCAGAATAGAGTGGTAACCTGGAGGAGTTCTGGGCATCACCCCTGGGGTGGTGATGGACACGGTAGTGGTCAATCCCCTTTCCTTTGTCCAATTTCGTGCCGGAGGGCAGGGACCTGGGGTCCCTGGACTCTTGCAAACCAGTTTATGTAAGGAGGACACCAAATGTGCCCTTCAATGCAAACTGGTGGCTTGGGGAGGATATCCCATCCAAGCCTTGTAACACCTATTTCCAAGGGAGAGGGTATTGCCTCCCTTTCATACAGGAAATGCTTTGTTTCTCCTTCCCCCTGCTTGAGCTGGTCAAGCAGCAGAATGGCAGAAACCTGTATGAGGGGTGGCAGCAGCACAGATTGCCTGGAAAACCCTAGAAGATTGGTAGGAGCAATACTGGGGGGGTGGGGTGGGGAGAGAGAGGGGTCCTTTCAGCTACCAGAGTGCATGTAATCATACAACCAATACTGGCAACAGTATTTGGGTATGATGCTGACGTGTTTGATACTAAAAATGCCTAGGTTTGAAGTTACCATTATGTAGCTTAACAGGTAGTGGCCTGTGTGTAGTTCATAGATAAAATGGCTTCCAGAACCTATGAAGTCCAGTGCCATGGAACTGGATTTCATAGGGGCACCTCTGCTCATGCAGGGGTGCCCTCACACACAGGGACCTGCACCCTGTGCTCTGGGTTAAGAGGGGACCACTGCAGACCACCACCTGTGATGCAGGATCCATGCGGTTCCAGAGGAGAACAGATGCACGCAGCTGGACGTCATTGACTCCTTCACTCAAAGAGAGATTCCTTCTTTCTTTTTTTGGTGCAGCTTGAGTATTGCTGACCCCGGAGGATGCACAGCCCTGGAAATGTTGCCACTGCTGGAAGGAGCCAGAGGAACAATGTTGCAAGGCGTGGTCTTCTCTGTGTTTCAGTCTTGTTTGGTTCCTGTGAAGTCCAGTAGCAGTTCCGGTGGCTAGGAGCAGGAGAGGTTGTCGCAGAGGAGTCCTGGTGGAGTCTTGCACGCCGAATCTGTCAAATGCCCTTCTTGTGGGAAGAAGGCCCAGTCAGACCCACACTCTTTGTATTGTGTGCCTGCCTCAGTCACTGCCCTGACACTTGCAAGCACTGCAAGAATATGTCAAAGAGGACTCTAAAGGACAGAGAGAAGATCAGGCTACATGGGCTTCATGAGAGGCAGAAAACATCGTCCTCCTCTCTTCCCAGGCAACCAGCAGGCCATTCTAAGGAGAGAATGGCTAGGTCGACGTCAGCAGGTAGGAAAGTACCTGTTTGTTCCCCGTCGACATCGTCGCTGCCACCGTCTCACCGGCATAGATCGCCGACGGCGAAAGACCTGACGTCGAAGGATACGGCGTCAAGGGAACACCATCGCAGAGGCAGATCTCCGTCGACGGCAGCCTGCCGATCGACATCGAGCCATCGCCGGCGTGCCCGGTCGCCGCCAAAGGCCGTACGCCCCCGACGTCAAGAGACGCGACGTCTAAATCGCCACGACGGCATGAGAGACATCCGCCGTCGACCTCCCACCGCTCCACGTCGAGGAACACGACGGCGAGTAGGTCGAGGTCCAAAGATCGCCGTTCGACATCGAGGCACTCAACGTCGAGGCAAGAGCAACCGATGGGGCGCCCTTCGTCGACACAGCTGTCGACGTCGACACAGGTTTTACCTGTCCCGCAGGGAGTAGAACATCGCCCTTCGCCAGCAGACAAGGCCGCACCATCTCCCGTGGTCTCCATACCGAGCGACTCATCTCGTTCAAGAGCGGCATCGTCTGGGCATGTTTCGCCCATCAACCTATATCCAAGATGGCTAGAGAGCCTTAACAGACCAGCGGCCTCCCCGGATTCGCAGTATTCGCGAATGTACTCTCCTACTGCCTCCCTTCCAAGAACGCCATCACCGACAGCAAGGGCAGGACGGGCTCGTTCTGCTCCTCGTCAACCGACCGCGAGGCCTGGGTGCTCTGCTACAGCGTCTCGCAGCAGGTCTCGTTCTCAACTGCGATCCAGGTCTCGTTCACGAAGAAGATCACCCTCTTGGTCGTCGTCAGGATCATCTGTCGGGCGTTACTCCCCCACCCTAACAGATTCTCCACCTGCTAGGATCTCACCGGTGGATGACATTACCACGTTTAACGAGGTGCTGTTAAGGGGAGCGCAGAAATTAAACATAGAGGTTCCAGAGCCATCTACCTCCTCGTCAGTCATCTTTGAGACTCTGCAGCATAGATCAGCGTCAAAAAAGCTACTGCCTCTAGTGCCTGGTTTGTTGCAGCCAACCATGGACACTTTTCTGGCCCCAGCTACGCTCAAATCTGCCCCGGCTAGGATTCTGAAAAAATATAAGGCTCCCGAACAGGACCCTTGGATCCTAAGAAAGGATCCGCCACCGGACTCTGTAATATTGGCCGCAGCCCGAAAAACCCACTCGGTGGCATCATCCTCCACGGTCCCCCCCGGATAAAGAGAGCAGGCATCTAGACTCTCTGGGGAGAAAGATGTGCGGTACGGCGGCTTCGGCAATGAAAGTCTCCAGTGCTTCTGCACTCCTGGGCAGGTATGACCGCTCTCTGTGGGACTCCCTCAATAGATTCACAGAGAAATTGCCCAGAGAAGACAGACAAGATTTTCAAGAGATCCTGCAGGAGGGTTGCCTGGTATCCAACCAGGTTATCAGCGCGGCGGCAGATGGGGCGGATCTAGCTGCACATGGGTATGCACATGGGTATGCACATGGAATCTGTGCAAGAAGGTCTTCCTGGCTGAGACTGACTGGGTTATAACAAGAAGCACAACAGCGCATCCTGAATCTCCCATTTGCCGGGAACTCGCTGTTCGGTACCCATGCAGACGAGGAAATTGCCCGCATGAAGACCGAGGTGGACACCATGAGGGCTGTATGCCTGGAAAGGAAGAAAGATTTCAGGAGAAGGTATAGGCCTTATGACAGGCGCCCTTTCCAGCAGAGGGTTCAATCCCCTCACTGGTCCCAGAGGCCACAACAACAGCAGGGACGCCCTCTTTTTCAGCGAAGGAACACAAGGGAGCGAGGGTCCAGTAGACCTCAGCAGTCCACACCGAAAGCGGCGGCCAAGCAATGAGATCTCGCTTCCCTCGACACTGTACACCACTCCGGTGGGGGGAAGTATTACAGGTTATCTTCACGAGTGGCACTCTATCACAAGAGACAAATGGGTGCTCAATATTGTCGAAAATGGCTACTCTTCTTTTCAAACAGCCTCCACCACACTTGCCACCAGCCAAATGCAATCCATCTCATCTCAGCCTGCTGCGCAAAGAGGCTCTCGCCCTCTTACAAAAGAATGCCATAGAAAGGGTTCCACCTGCGCACAGAGGAAAGGGGGTTTACTCCCGTTATTTTCTGGTGGCGAAAAAGGGCCGAGAGGGCGTCTTCAGACCAATTCTGGACTTACGGCTGCTGAACAAATACTTAAGAAAACAGAAGTTCAGGATGCTAGCGCTTCACCAGATTTTCCCTCAGCTACATCAGGGAGACTGGATGTGCTCCATCGACCTGCAGGATGCATATTTTCACATCCCAATAGCTCCCAAGCATCGGAAATTCTTGCGCTTCCAAGTAGCGTCACAGCATTATCAGTTCAGAGTTCTTCCATTTGGCCTGAAATCTGCCCCACGCGTCTTCTCGAAATGTATGGCGGTGGTAGCGGCACATCTTCGAAAACAAAAGATATTCATCTACCCATACCTAGACACTGGTTACTGAAGGCTTCTTCTCCGGAGCAGGTGAGAAGCCATCGGGACATTGTGCTCAGGGTTTGCGAGTCTCTAGGTCTTCAGGTCAATTTCCAAAAGTCAACCTTGATTCCAACACAGAACCTTCACTACCTGGGAGCTATAATAAACACAGAACTCCAAAGAGTGTATCCTTCGGAGGAACGACTATCCTCAATAGACAGGATGTGTCAGGACCTATTGAAAGCCAACGCACCTACGGCACGTCAGGTGACATCGCTGCTGGGCTCCATGGCATCATGCATTTTCATTGTCCCAAATGCCAGACTGCACATGAGGCCCCTCCAAGAGGCATTGGAGAGCAACTGGAGCCAAAGGACAGGTCGCTGGGAGGACAGAGTGCGACTACCGGCAGCGGCACTTCAGTCATTGAAATGGTGGATGCACAGACCTCACCTGTCAGTAGGTGCCCCGTTTCACCAGGTAGTTCCATCCGACACTCTCGTAACGGATGCGTCTCTTCAGGGATGGGGGGCTCATCTGGGTCCCCTTCAAGCTCAGGGCCTGTGGTCTGACAAGGAAAAGCAGTACCACATCAATCTGCTGGAACTCAGAGCAGTCCATCTGGCTCTCAAGTCTTTCACACCATTAATTCAGGGGAAAACTCTCCTAATACAAACGGACAATACAACCACGATGTATTTGAACAAACAGGGGGGGGAACGAGATCCCTACCCCTATCTCGAGAGTCCCAAACGATATGACATTGGCTCCTGGCCAGAGGAATGTCACTTACAGCGGTTCACCTGCCAGGACAACAAAACGTGGAAGCAGATTTCCTGAGCAGACACCTAGAGGACGCACACGATTGGGTCCTACACGGCGAAGTCGTCAAATACATCTTCGCTCAATGGGGTCGGCCTCAATTGGATCTCTTCGCCGATGAAGTAAACAAGAAATGCCCAGACTTCGCATCCAGGTTCTACCGTCCGGGATCTCGAGGGAATGCCCTGTTGATCGACTGGTCAGGGATATTTCTCTACGCCTTTCCACCGATGCCCCTCATACCGGCAGTGATCAACAAGCTTTACAGATCCAGAACCAGAATGATTCTCATAGCGCCACAATGGCCCCGTCAATTCTGGTACACAGATCTCCTCAACCTATCAGAAAAACCGCACAGGAGGCTGCCGTGCAGACTGGATCTTCTGAGCAGAATGGAGGGCAGGGTTCTACATCCCAACCTACCCTCTCTGAGCTTAACAGCATGGCTCCTGAATTCCTGCAGTATGGACACCTAGGGCTCTCACAGGAGTGTATGAACATCTTGAAAGAGTCCAAACGACCTTCCACGCGGCGTTCTTACGCTTTTAAGTGGAAAAGATTTTACATATGGTGCTGTCAACAAGGCCAGAATCCCATACGGGCTCAGGAGGATGTCATACTGTCCTATTTACTTCATCTGGCAAAGTCCGGTCTGCAGGTATCATCCATTAAGGTACATTTGTCTGCCATTACAGCCTATCGTAAGTCACCTTCTCAGGAATCCTTCTTTACGAAACCTGTAGTCAAGGATTTCTTAGAAGGCTTGAAAAGTTTTTCCACCCATTCGGAGACCATCTCCTCCATGGGAACTGAACATAGTATTGTCAAAACTTATGGGCCCTCCTTTTGAGCCTATACACAAGGCCTCTTTACAACACCTTACGTGGAAGACAGCTTTTTTGGTGGCTATTACTTCGGCGAGGAGGGTCAGCGAAATTCAGGCTTTGTCTTGCAAAGAACCATACACGTTTTTTCACGACAATAGAGTGGTTCTGTGAACTCACCCATCTTTCCTTCCGAAAGTGGTGTCAGAATTCCATATCAATCAGACTATATCTTTACCAACTTTCTTTCCCAATCCGGAGACTCCGGCAGAGAAAGCATTGCACTCCTTAGACTTGAAAAGAGTGCTAAAATTTTATTTGGATAAAACCAAATCGATTAGACATTCCAACCGATTGTTTGTAAACTATGGTCATTTGAGGACAGGAGAAGCAGCATCTAAACTAACTATATCAAGATGGATAGTTTCTTGTATTGTTAATGCTTACCAGCTGGCTAATAAACAATTACTAGCTAGGCCTAAAGCGCATTCCACAAGGGGAAAAGTGGCTACTGCTGCCCTCCTTAACAATGTTCCAATATCTGAGATTTGTAAGGCTGCTACATGGAAGTCTGTACATACGTTTACTAGACATTACTGTTTGGACTCCGATGCAAGAGCGGATGCCCAAGTGGGGCAAGCCTCTCTGAGAAATTTATTTGCATAATATGTATCTATTCCTGCACTTCTATTAGACAGTCCGCAGAGTTTAGGGATGGGCTTGCTAATCTAGTCAATGTTTAGTACTATTGATGAGGATCCCCTGGAAGAGAAGGATAAGTCACTTACCTGTAAATCCTAGTTCTCTTCCAGGGGTATCCTCATCAAAGTCATAAACAACCCACCCTCCTCCCCGGACTCGCGTCTCCTAGAAGTGCAGGACAGACTGTCTTTCGAATCAGTTACACAGATTGTCACCGTAAAAAAGTACTGACCTAACTGTGAACCAACTGTCCCCTTTCCTTCACCCCTGAGGCATGGTGGGATACTGGAGGTGCTCAGGGTCTTAAAGGCACGGTGCCAAAGTTTTTATGGTTCTCCTGTGTTAACCTGCATGCAGCCTATTGGCTAAGAATGCTCCATTGTTTTTCAATGCAGTTTTTTCTCTTTTTCTCTAGTTTACTGCTGCTTACTTCCCTAAACCCAGTTTTGGGGGCTTGGGTAGATATTTATTTTCTATTGTAATTTTATAATATTAAAAAAAAAAAAAACTTCATAGAAATAAAGCATTTTAGCCTGTTTAACATTATAGCCTGCATTGCTGTTTTACACATGTATAATATGTGTGTATTTTATATATGCTCCGGGGTCCCCGCACAAGGGCGGGAATATTCAATGTTTATGACTTTGATGAGGATACCCCTGGAAGAGAACTAGGATTTACAGTTAAGTAACTTATCCTTTCTGACCCCATGTGGTGAGGGCCTTTGTACCCTCTGAGGCCAGAAACGAAGCCTGCTCTGGGTGGAGGTGCTTCACACCTCCCCACTGCAGGAACTGTAACACCCAGCAGTGAGCCTCAAAGGCTCAGGCTTCGTGTTACAATGCCCCAGGGCCTTCCAGCTAGTGGAGGTGCCTGCCCCCCTGGACACAGCCCCACTTTTGGTGGCAAGTCCAGGGGAGATAATGAGAAAAACAAGGAGTCCCCACCCACCAGTCAGGACAGCCCCTAAGGTGTCCTGAGCTGAGGTGACCCTTGCCTTTAGAAATCCTCCATCTTGAGATTGGAGTATTCCCCCAATAGGAGTAGGGATGTGCCCCCTCCCCTCAGAGAGGAGGCACAAAGAGTGTGTAGCCACCCTCAAGAACAGTAGCCATTGGCTACTGCCCCCAGACCTAAACACCCCCCTAAATTCAGTATTTAGGTGCTCCCAGAACTGATGAAGATAGATTCCTGCAACCTGAAGACTAAGGACTGCTGACCTGAAGCCCTGCAGAGAAGACAGACACCAACTGCTTTGGCCCCAGCCATACTGACCTGTCTCCCCACTTCAAGAAAAACTGCAACAGCGATGTGTCCCCCAGGGTCCAGCGACCTCTGAAGCCTCAGGACTACCCTGCATCTAAAAGGACCAAGAAGCTCCTGAGGACAGCGGCCCTGTTCAACAGACTGCAACTTTGCAAAAAAGAAGCAACTTTTAAAGACCACACGTTTCCTGCCGGAAGCGTGAGACTTTCCCCTCTGCACCCAACGCCCTTGGCTCGACCTGCGGAAAACTAACACCACAGGGAGGACTCCCTGGCGACTGCGAGCCCGTGAGTAGCCAGAGTTGAGCCCCCACAGCGACGCCTGCAGAGGGACTCCAGAGGCTCCCCCTGACTGCGACTGCCTGCTTCAAGGAACCCAACGCCTGGAAAAGACACTGCACTCGCAGCCCCCAGGACCTGAAGGAACCGAACTCCAGTGCAGGAGCGACCCACTTCCTAGCCCAGCTGTTGGCTACCCAGAGGAGCCCCCCCCACCATGCCTGCCTGCATCGCTGAAGAGACCCCCAGGGTCTCCCCATTGAGTCCTATTGAAAACCTGACGCCTGTTTGCACTCTGCTCACGGCTGCCCCAGTGTCGCTAGGGTGTACTTTCTGTGCCTACTTGTGTCCCCCCCTGGTCTGCCCTTCGAAGTCGCGGATACTTACCTGCTGGCAGACTGGAACCGGGGCACCCCTATTTCCATTGAAGCTTATGTGTTTTGGGCACCACTTTGACCTCTGCACCTGACCGGCCCTGAGCTGCTGGTGTGGTAACTTTGGGGTTGCCTTGAACCCCCAATGGTGGGCTACCTTGGACCCAACTTTGAACCCTGTAAGTGTTTTACTTACCTGTGAACTTAACAATTACTTACCTCCCCCAGGAACTGGTGATTTTTGCACTGTGTCCACTTTTAAAATAGCTTATTGCCATTTTTGCCAAAACTGTACATGCTATTTTGCTGATTCAAAGTTCCTAAGATACCGGAGGGAAATACCTTTCAATTAAAGTATTTTGTAAATCTTGAAACTGTGGTTCTTAAAATAAACTAAGAATATATTTTTCTATATAAAAACCTTTTGGCCTGGAATTTGTATTTGAGTGTGTGTTCCTCGTTTATTGCCTGTGTGTCTACAACAAATGCTTAACACTACCCTCTGATATGCCTACTGCTTGACCACACTACCACAAAATGGAGCATTAGAATTATCTCTTTTTGCCACTATCTTACCTCTAAGGGGAACCCTTGGACTCTGTGCACACTATTTCTTACTTTGAAATAGTATATACAGAGCCAACTTCTACATACCTACAAGTAAGTCCCTAAATAGCCCAAACAGGGTTTTGGTCGATTTGCAAGGTGATCACTAATCAGAATGGGTCACTGACTGCATCTGACTAACCTTGACCACTCAGATGCTCCCAGGGTCCTGTGCCTATCTTGATTTTAAGGTGGTAGATTCAAGTGGCCACCTAGAGGAGCTCTGGGCTCCACCCCTTGGGTGGTGATTGACCGGTGAGTGGTCACTCACCTTTCCTGTGAGTAGTGCTGCACCAGAACAGGGACAGAGGCTCCCTGGACTGGTACAAACCAGTTTATGAAAGGAGGGCACCAAATGTGCCCTTCAATGCAAGGCAGTAGAGTGGGGAGGCTACCCTTACCCAAACTTGTAACGCCTTTTTCCAAGGAAGAGGAGGTTGCACCCCTCTCCCACAGGTAATCCTTTGTTCTGCATCACCCTGCTTGAGCTGGTAAAGCAGCAGGAGGGCAGAACCCTGTCTGGAAGGCTGCAGCTTCGTGGGCTGCTCACAGACCCTGGAAGACTGGCAGGAGCACTACTGGGCGGGTCTTATAAGGAGCCCCCAGAGTGCACATAATCATGCCACCAATACTGGCATCAGTATTGGAGTATGATTCCAACATGCCTGATGCCAAACATGCGTAGGTTCAGAGTTAACATTATGTAGCTGGACCACTAGAAGTGCTAAACTGGCTTTCACGCACGCACGAAGTCCAGGGACTTCAAACGGGAGTTAGTAGGGGCACCTTTGCTCTTGCAGGGGTGCCCACACATGGGACCTGCACCCTGCCCTTAGGGCTGGAAGGGCCTACCATAGGGGTGACCTGGTGTAGTGACCAGCAATGAAAAGGTGCATGCACCTTTTCACGCAGGCTGCAAATGGCAGGCCTGCAGACAGTTTGCATGGGCTCCCATAGTTGGCATAGTACATGCTGCAGCCCAATGAGGGGGGAGGGGAAGAACACCTGGTGTACCAATGCCCTGGGTACCTTAGTACCATATACTAGAGAGATGCAGGGATATGCCAATTGTGGGGTGTCAAGGCACCCAAATTTAGAGGAGAGGACACAATCACTGGGGTCATGGTTAGGAGGACCCTAGTGAAAACAGTCTAAGGACACTGACAACAGGCAAAAGGTTCTGTAACCATGCCAAAAGGTGACTTTCCTACAGTTATCTCCTTTGTCTTGCACAGAGTATACAGACTTCATGGCGAGAAAGGTTTACTGAAAACAAGGAGCAACAAACACATTCTCAGACTAATATTGTGCAAGCATAAACATGTAAAATAACTTAAACCATGTCAGCCTAAAATGTGTGAAATGTAAAACTGAAGTGGAGAACCAAAGTGTGCCGAAGAAGGCCTCAACACTTCCATTTGTGGTGGAAACAAGAGTGAAACCCATGGGTGACCCTAGAAAGATTGCTTTATTGAACGTTTGCACAATTCTGAATTCAGTAAGGGGTTACAAATGTACATCCCCGGAGGTTTTCCCCAAAGGAGCAAACTGCTGAAATATTAAAAATGAGTAGGGGAAACAATGGCAGTTTGTGACATTTTCATCCCTAACTTTTTGTCACAATGCCAGATTTTACATCCACAAAGCCCCCCTGGTTGTGGGGATATATAGGGTTTGTAGGTTTTCAATGAACTCAGGGTACTGAGCTGCACTGTACCATTGACTAATTCATATGGTGAAATATGTAGTGTAAAAAAACAAAAATGGGTAGCATACGTATATTTCTGCAAGGGGTACAAGATAGTTTAGGAGCAGTGGTTTCTCTTCCAGGGGTATCCTCATCAAAGTCATAAACATTGAATATTCCCGCCCTTGTGCGAGGACCCCAGAGCATATATAAAATACACACATATAAAGTATGAAATATGCACGAAAAATATATATAGCATTTTTAGTAGACAATTTTTCATACTAAACTCATATATATATATATATATATATATATATATATATATATATATATATATATATGTAAAACAGCAATGCAGGCTATAATCATAAACAGGCTAAAATGCTTTATTTCTATGGAGTTTTTTTTTTTTTTTAAATTCTTTTCAAAATTACAATAAGAGAAAAATCTACCAAAGCCCCACAACTGGGCCTAGGGAAATAAGCAGTAGTAATCATCAGAGGAAAAAAGAGAAAAAACAAAATTGAAAAACAATGGAGCATTCTTAGCCAATAGGCTGCATGCAGGTTAACACAGGAGAACCATAAAAACGTTGACACCGTGCCTTTAAGACCCTGAGCACCTCCAGTATCCCACCATGCCTCAGGGGTGAAGGAGAGGTGACAGTTGGTTCACAGTTAGGTCAGTACTTTTTTACGGTGACAAGCTGTGTAGCCGATTCGAAAGATAGTCTGTCCTGCACTTCTAGGAGACGTGCGTCCGGGAAGAGGGTGGGTTGTTTGACTTTGATAAGGATACCCCTGGAAGAGAACTAGGATTTACAGGTAAGTAACTTATCCTTCTCTTCCAGGGGATCCTCATCAATAGTCATAAACATTGAATAGATTAGCAAGCCCATCCCTTGACTCTGCGGACTGTCCAATAGAAGTGCAGGAATAGATATGTATCATGCAAACAAATTCCTCAGAGAAGCTTGCCCAACTTGGGCGTCTGCTCTTGCATATGAGTCCAAACAGTAATGTCTAGTAAATGTATGTACAGACTTCCATGTAGCAGCCTTACAAATTTCAGAGATTGGAACATTATTAAGGAGGGCAGCAGTAGCCGCCTTTCCTCTTGTGGAATGCGCTTTAGGTCTAGCAAGTAGTTGTTAGCCAACTGGTATGCATTAACAATACAAGAAACTATCCATCTAGATATGGTTCGTTCTGATGCTGGCTCCCCTGTTCTCAAATGACCATAATTTATAAACAAGTGGTTGGAATGTCTAATCAGCTTGGTTTTATCCAAATAAAATTTTAGCACTCTTTTCAGATCTAGGGAGTGCAAAGCTTTCTCCGCCGGAGTCTCCGGATTGGGGGAAAAAAGTTGGTAGAGAAATAGTCTGATGTGAAATTCTGACACCACCTTCGGTAGGAATGATGGGTGAGTTCGTAGAACCACTCTATTCTCGTGGAAGACTGTGTACGGTTCTTTGGAGGAAAAAGCTTCAATTTCAATGTCCCTCCTTGCGGAAGTAATGGCTACCAAAAAAGCCGTCTTCCACGTAAGGTGTTGCAAAGAGGCTTTGTGTATAGGTTCGAAAGGAGGGCCCATAAGTTTTGATAGTACTATGTTCAGCTCCCATGGAGGGGAGGGCTTCCGAATGGGTGGAAAAGCTTTTTTTCAAACCTTCTAAGAAATCCTCGACTACTGGTCTTGTAAAAAAAGGATTCCTGAGAAGGTGACTTATGATAGGCTGTAATGGCAGATAAATGTACCTTAATAGACGATACCTGCAGACCGTATTTTGCCAAATGGAGTAGGTAAGACAGTATGACCTCCTCCTGAACCAGTATGGGATTCTGACCTTGCTGACAGCACCATATGTAGAACCTCTTCCACTTGAACGCATAAGAACGCTGCATAGACGGTCGTCTGGACTCCTTCAAGATGTTCATGCACTCCTGCGAGAGCCCTAGGTGCCCATACTGCAGGAATTCAGGAGTGGAATGAGGACTAGAGTGGTAAACACCGCATGGCTCACACCACATTCCCCCACAATACATTTATTGGAAATGACCCACTGAACACATTTTAACCCCACTCTGTTCATGCTTTGCCAGCCCATTAGTCTGTGGGTGATATAAAGAGCTCTTTAGATGCATGACATCATCTAATCTCAAACTCTTTGACCTTTCCATTCACGAACTGCACCCTGTTGTCTGATACTAAAAACTGGGGCAACCCTTCACAAAGGAAAACCTTTTTAAGGAACACTATCACCGTTTTTGGAGTAGGGTCAAACACAAACCTGATTTCAGGGCACTTTGAATAGAAATCAACTAGCACTAATGCTTCCACAGATGCCTGGCTCCTGCTTTGCCTCACAACTGTCCCACTTGGAATGATAAGTTTCCAACACAATACATAGGCAACATTCCATGATTTGCAGAACACCACACGTTTCTTCCTACTGCCTTCATTTGAGTATTTTAAGGAAAATTCTCCCTTTACTAGTAAATAATTTTCATTCTCAAGTGGTGTTGGCAAGTGTACTGTCAAACGGTTTGTCATTTCTCTTACTTAAATCATCCACAGTCCTCCCAGGATTCCTTGCAGAAAATCAAAAAATATGGCTTTCAGACTGGTACGTGGGCTGAATTTTGACTGTCTTTCAAGGATTGCCTTCAAAACTGTTTGCTTAAGGTATTTCACATGCTCCAAAAATCCTATTTCAGGCTAGAGATGTAATCTTATCAGCTGGAGAGAGAGCTGCATGCAGGCCCTGAACTATTTGTAGTTCCTTCTGGCTAAAAGGCCAGAGTTGGAGATAGATTTGTAACACTTGGACCACTGCTTTGGAATGGAATTCCACTTGTGATTAAAACTATCCACTCCTATGTCATTTCAGAAGACCATTTGTAAAGAAATGGCTCCCTGTTGCAGTTACCCCCCACTTTTTGCCTGATGCTGACTTGACTGAGAAGTGTGCTGGGACTCTGCTAACCAGGCCCCAGCACCAGTGTTCTTTCACCTAAAATGTACCATTGTCTCCCCAATTGGCACAACCCTGGCACCCAGGTAAGTCCCTTGTAACTGGTACCCCTAGTACCAAGGGCCCTGATGCCAGGGAAGGTCTCTAAGGGCTGCAGCATGTCTTCTGCCACCCTAGGGACCCCTCACTCAGCACAGACACACTGCTTGCCAGCTTGTGTGTGCTGGTGGGGAGAAAATGACTAAGTCGACATGGCACTCCCCTCAGGGTGCCATGCCGACCTCACACTGCCTGTGGCATAGATAAGTCACCCCTCTAGCAGGCCTTACAGCCCTAAGGCAGGGTGCACTATACCACAGGTGAGGGCATATGTGCATGAGCACTATGCCCCTACAGTGTCTAAGCAAAACCTTAGATATTGTAAGTGCAGGGTAGCCATAAGAGTATATGGGCTGGGAGTCTGTCAAAAACGAACTCCACAGCTCCATAATGGCTACACTGAAAACTGGGAAGTTTGGTATCAAACTTCTCAGAATAATAAACCCGCACTGATGCCAGTGTTGGATTTATTAAAAAATGCACACAGAGGGCATCTTAGAGATGCCCCCTGTATTTTACCCAATTGTTCAGTGCAGGACTGACTGGTCTGTGCCAGCCTGTTGCTGAGAGAGGAGTTTCTGACCCCATGTGGTGAGAGCCTTTGTGCTCTCTGAGGACAGAAACAAAGCCTGCTCTGGGTGAAGGTGCTTCACACCTCCCCCTGCAGGAACTGTAACACCTAGCAGTGAGCCTCAAAGGCTCAGGCTTCGTGTTACAATGCCCCAGGGCACTCCAGCTAGTGGAGATGCCCGCCCCCTGGACACAGCCCCCACTTTTGGCGGCAAGTCCAGGAGAGATAATGAGAAAAACAAGGAGTCGTCACTGGCCAGTCAGGGCAGCCCCTAAGGTGTCCTGAGCTGAGGTGACTGACTTTTAGAAATCCCCCATCTTGTGGAAAGAGGATTCCCCCAATAGGAATAGGGATGTGCCCCCCTCCCCTCAGGGAGGAGGCACAAAGAGGGTGTACCCACTCTCAATGACAGTAGCCATTGGCTACTGCCCTCCCAGACCTAAACACACCCCTAAATTCAGTATTTAGGGGCTCCCCTGAACCTAAGAAATCAGATTCCTGCAACTTACAAGAAGAAGAGGACTGCTGAGCTGAAAAACCCCTGCAGAAGAAGAAAGAAGACACCAACTGCTTTGGCCCCAGTCCTACCGGCCTGTCTCCTGCCTTCCAAAGAAAACTGCTCCAGCGACGCTTTCCCCAGGACCAGCGACCCCTGAATCTTCAGAGGACTGCCCTGCTTCCAAGGAACCAAGAAACTCCCGAGAACAGCGGCTCTGTTCAACAAAGACTGCAACTTTGTATCCAGAGGAGCAGATTTAAAGACCTCTCAATCCCCGCAAGAAGCGTGAGACTTGCAACACTGCACCCGGCGACCCCGACTCGACTGGTGAAGAAACCACGCTACAGGGAGGACCCCCCCGGCGACTCCGAGACTGTGAGTAACCAAAGTTGTCCCCCCTGAGCCCCCACAGCGACGCCTGCAGAGGGAATCCCGAGGCTCCCCCTGACCGCGACTGCCTGACTCTGAAATCCTGACGCCTGGAAAAGACCCTGCACCCGCAGCCCCCAGGACCTGAAGGATCGGAACTCTAGTGCAGGAGTGACCCCCAGGAGGCCCTCTCCCTTGCCCAGGTGGTGGCTACCCCGAGGAGCCCCCCCCCCCCCCCATTGCCTGCCTGCAACGCTGAAGAGACTCCTTGGTCTCTCATTGAAAACCATTGGAAACCCGATGCGTGTTTGCACACTGCACCCGGCCGCCCCCGTGCTGCTGAGGGTGTACTTTTTATGCTGACTTGTGGTCCCCCCCCCCCCCGGTGTCCTACAAAACACCCCTGGTCTGCCCTCCGAAGACGCGGGTACTTACCTGCTGGCAGACTGGAACCGGGTGTAAAGAAATGGCTCCCTGTTGCAGTTACCCCCCACTTTTTGCCTGATACTGATGCTGACTTGACTGAAGTGTGCTGGGACCCTGCTAATCAGGCCCCAGCACCAGTGTTCTTTCACCTAAAATGTACCATTGATTCCACAATTGGCACACCCTGGCACCCAGATAAGTCCCTTGTAACTGGTACCTCTGGTACCAAGGGCCCTGATGCCAGGGAAGGTCTCTAAGGGCTGCAGCATGTATTATGCCACCCTAGAGACCCCTCACCCAGCACAGACACACTGCTTACCAGCTTGTGTGTGCTAGTGAGAACAAAATGAGTAAGTCGACATGGCACTCCCCTCAGGGTGCCATGCCAGCCTCTCACTGCCTATGCAGTATAGGTAAGACACCCCTCTAGCAGGCCTTACAGCCCTAAGGCAGGGTGCACTATACCATAGGTGAGGGTACCAGTGCATGAGCACTGTGCCCCTACAGTGTCTAAGCAAAACCTTAGACATTGTAAGTGCAGGGTAGCCATAAGAGTATATGGTCTGGGAGTCTGTCAAACACGAACTCCACAGCACCATAATGGCTACACTGAAAACTGGGAAGTTTGGTATCAAACTTCTCAGCACAATAAATGCACACTGATGCCAGTGTACATTTTATTGTAAAATACACCACAGAGGGCACCTTAGAGGTGCCCCCTGAAACTTAACCGACTATCTGTGTAGGCTGACTGGTTCCAGCAGCCTGCCACACTAGAGACATGTTGCTGGCCCCATGGGGAGAGTGCCTTTGTCACTCTGAGGCCAGTAACAAAGCCTGCACTGGGTGGAGATGCTAACACCTCCCCCAGGCAGGAGCTGTAACACCTGGCGGTGAGCCTCAAAGGCTCACCCCTTTGTCACAGCACAGCAGGGCACTCCAGCTTAGTGGAGTTGCCCGCCCCCTCCGGCCACGGCCCCCACTTTGGGCGGCAAGGCTGGAGGAAACAAAGAAAGTAACAAGGAGGAGTCACTGGCCAGTCAGGACAGCCCCTAAGGTGTCCTGAGCTGAGGTGACTAACTTTTAGAAATCCTCCATCTTGCAGATGGAGGATTCCCCCAATAGGATTAGGGATGTGACCCCCTCCCCTTGGGAGGAGGCACAAAGAGGGTGTACCCACCCTCCGGGCTAGTCGCCATTGGCTACTAACCCCCAGACCTAAACACGCCCTTAAATTTAGTATTTAAGGGCTACCCTGAACCCTAGAAAATTAGATTCCTGCAACAACAAGGACTGCCTAGCTGAAAACCCCTGCAGAGGAAGACCAGAAGACAACAACTGCCTTGGCTCCAGAAACTCACCGGCCTGTCTCCTGCCTTCCAAAGAACTCTGCTCCAGCGACGCCTTCCAAAGGGACCAGCAACCTCTGCATCCTCTGAGGACTGCCCTGCTTCGACGACGACAAGAAACTCCTGAGGACAGCGGACCTGCTCCAAAAAGACTGCAACTTTATCCAAAGGAGCAGCCCTAAAGAACCCTGCAATCTCCCCGCAAGAAGCGTGAGACTTTGCAACACTGCACCCGGCGACCCCGACTCGGCTGGTGGAGAACCAATACCTCAGGGAGGACCCCCGGACTACTCTACGACTGTGAGTACCAAAACCTGTCCCCCCTGAGCCCCCACAGCGCCGCCTGCAGAGGGAATCCCGAGGCTTCCCCTGACCGCAACTCTCTGAAACCTAAGTCCCGACGCCTGGAAAAGACCCTGCACCCGCAGCCCCCAGGACCTGAAGGACCGGACTTTCACTGCAGAAGTGACCCCCAGGAGTCCCTCTCCCTTGCCCAAGTGGAGGTTTCCCCGAGGAAGCCCCCCCTTGCCTGCCTGCAGCGCTGAAGGGATCCCTTGATCTCTCATTGACTTCCATTGCGAACCCGACGCTTGTTCTAACACTGCACCCGGCCACCCCCGCGCCGCTGAGGGTGAAATTTCTGTGTGGGCTTGTGTCCCCCCCGGTGCCCTACAAAACCCCCCTGGTCTGCCCTCCGAAGACGCGGGTACTTACCTGCTGGCAGACTGGAACCGGGGCACCCCCTTCTCTCCATTGAAGCCTATGCGTTTTGGGCACCACTCTGAACTCTGCACCTGACCGGCCCTGAGCTGCTGGTGTGGTAACTTTGGGGTTGCTCTGAACCCCCAACGGTGGGCTACCTTGGACCAAGAACTGAACCCTGTAAGTGTCTTACTTACCTGGTAAAACTAACAAAAACTTACCTCCCCCAGGAACTGTGAAAATTGCACTAAGTGTCCACTTTTAAAATAGCTATTTGTGAATAACTTGAAAAGTATACATGCAATTGAAATGATTCAAAGTTCCTAATGTACGTACCTGCAATACCTTTCAAACAAGATATTACATGTTCAATTTGAACCTGTGGTTCTTAAAATAAACTAAGAAAAGAGATTTTTCTATACAAAAACCTATTGGCTTGGAATTGTCTCTGAGTGTGTGTTCCTCATTTATTGCCTGTGTGTATGTACAACAAATGCTTAACACTACTCCTTTGATAAGCCTACTGCTCGACCACACTACCACAAAATAGAGCATCAGTATTATCTCTTTTTGCCACTATCTTACTTCTAAGGGGAATCCTTGGACTCTGCATGCTATTCCTTACTTTGAAATAGCACATACAGAGCCAACTTCCTACACCATTAAAACACATCTGTTCTGTAAATGTAGCCTTTTTCTTTTGTCAGACTGTTATTATCATAATATATAAATTGGTACCGAGGTGCCTCTTGGGGGTGAACTCTTATGTGTCATTCTATTCAACAGGATTGTGCATACTTTAGTTACACTAACAGAGGAACTGACTGGTCATCTGGTGCACCCCACTCCAGAATCCTGCCTACTTGGTATTCACACCAAAAAAAAGAATGACAAACAATTACATAGATTCATAGACCTGGCCTTGTCCTATTTAAACGCCTAACAGCAATGCAATAGAAAGCACAGTTACCCCAAACATTAAAAAATGGCTGAGATGTATTGCAGTGGCTGGAGCAGAGGCACTGATGCGTCACTCACTCAGTGACAGGGGTGTGATAGTAGCAGGAAGTGGGCACTGGGAAACTTACTTGGCCTAGACAGAAGCCAGAAATGACTTGCAATCTCAGCGCCCCCTACCCCCCCTCCCCCCCCCAGCCTCCATGTATGCCATTAAAGCAGAGAGCACCTGACAACTCAGCAATATACCACAGGAGCACGCCCAACCGTAAGTGGCACATACACTAGTCACGCATACCGCGCCTTGCCCAAACTCAGAAAAATATACCATGCGCAGAGGCACAACCTATCATTCCACATAACAGAGCTGGCCGGAACAAGGTGTTCTGCACTACATCCACACCCAGGCACCAGGGAAGAAACTGAGTAGCAAAGCACCATCGAACCCACATACAAGACCACCGATATAGGTGGACACTATACACATACCAACCAGACCACCAACACTACCTATGAACAACACTGTTATAGCGGGAGAATATAAGCCTGTATGTTGCTGAGGAATGTTGAAAAGAATGTGTCCTTACTTGAAAATCCCCCCCCCCCCCCCCCCCCCCCAAGAATCCTTGTCAGTAGGTACTTACACGAATAATGCAGACCCAATGTACTGCATTATTTTGAAATGTAAAGATTAGAATAAAATAGATTAAAAAAAATTAAAAAATTGTGTGTACTTATTGAATGATGTGGTCACTGTTTGTTTATAGTTCAAGAGCAAGCACTTAGATTACATATCAATCTGTGGGCTTCTAACCACGCCTATCACTATAATTCGTTCATGGGCTTGCTTCTCAAAAATCCTTTATCATTGGTAAATGCTTAACGTTTGACCCTCCTTAGGGCAATTTTGTTACCGCTTTGGCCATCAACCTTGTTACATGGATATTTGCATGTGTGCCAATATGTTTAACTGTGAGCAGACTTTTTTTTTTCCTTTTGTCTCTCCTTCGCGTTCAAGGCGGCCGTGGTGCTTTGAATTGGCTCACTTATGTCAACTGTTTTACTTTTCAATTTATGTGGCAAGAAAAGTCCAGTTAGGAATTTACAACACTAATTGCTTTAACTCGAGCGAACGCAAGTCGCTTTGCATTGCAAATGCTTGATGGTTTTAAAAAAATAATAATTTTAAATTCACACATCCACGAGACTCCATTTGGTAAAGTACATTAAAAAAAACTTTTTAACTGCATAAAAGTACTTTTTCACACCCTTTTGTGGAGTGGTCTGGCGGCAAGTAGCAGCTGCCAGTCCCTTAAAAAAAAAAAAAAACATTTTAATAACTGGGATGTTAGGGGTGCACCTAAGAAGTTGTGTGGTGAGAAGGCAACGGATGGAGGAGCAAAGGAAAAGCTTTGAGATGAATAAATGAGAAGATCAAAGGCTGGATTTAGAAAAATGAGTAGATATTGGGCTGGGGCAGAAAGCCACAGGGTGCATTGGAGTGCAGGTGTTACTTGTCTGAGCTACATACAAGGGGGGGGGGGGGGAGGTGGGAGATATGAAGCAATACTGAGTGTGGGTTGAAGATATTTGAGAGTGACAAAGTGCCCTTAAACATGTGTGGAGTGCTAATAGAAAAATAGTTCCTGAAACATGAGCAGTGGAAGGATACAAATCACCTGAAAAGAATGGTGAAGAGTATGTGCTCCAGTTGAGGGACAAACAGAAGTCTAGGGAGGGTATTCCATTGAAAAGAAGCAAGCAAAAGACTGACTAAGCCAACTAATGGTAAATAGTATGGAGGCTCTAAGACCACAAAGTTTCTGGTACAGTCCATGAGGGATCTACTGCAAAGCGACCACTAAATGCTGTCTTGAGGTAAGACTTAATAGTGAAGACCGCAATGGGGGGCATGTGTTGTCTTCAGGATACATTGTGAGAATACTGCCTGCATGTCCTTTACAAACCAGCTGTTCTGATTGGCAGACAAAGTGGGCCTGAGCACTCCTATTACAGTGGTTGAATTCTTGGGCAGTTTGACTTGTTTAAATATGCTACTGCTGTGCTTTTCTGGACAATGGCAGCTTTAATAAAATCTGTTCTTGGGTGTAATCTACTTTTTTTGTTGTTGAAAAACTGGAGTGTATTGTGGTTTTTCTACACCACATAGGCTGACCAAATAAAGGGCTCATTTTGCATATCAACAAGCCTTTTTGCCTCCACTGGTAATGCATTGTCTAGGAAACAAAACTATTTTGCTAATGAGACGTTATTTCAGGTTGATGCAAAAAAAAGTAAGAATTGCTGTGCTTCAGTGGGGTTTAAACTTGTTCAGTTATTTTTCCACTTAAAGTTGGGAATTTACTCATTTATTTTGGCCAGAAATACAACTAGGCGTGAGTGCTAGATATTCTGCCTATCAGGAATGTGCATTTCTGGTTCACCTCTTTTGTATTGCATAATCTGACTTAACAATATCCTTGCAGTTTGTTGTGCATTGTTACTACTTAGAGAAGCAACTTGGACTTCACCTGTCTGTGTTTCGGAAGCCCTGCATTAGATGCAGTTTTACTGGATTACATTCTGTCCTAGTCTTGTTCCTTCCTTTACTGACTCCTTTCTGTTTTTTTTGACAGGCAGAGCATACAGCCTGGGCAGGGCAGAGTATGGGCGACTGGGCCTCGGAGAGGGTGCTGAAGAAAAGAATGAACCCACGTTGATCTCTGGGCTGCCAAGCGTGTCATTAGTGGCTTGTGGTGCATCTGTCAGCTATGCAGTGACCAAAGATGGTAATGGGATGCCTTTTCTCAATTGTTGTTCCTAAATATGGTGACATGGTTTGCTTTCATACCAATATTTTTCACAGGGTAACTTGCTATTTCTTTAGTTTGACTGTAGTTCTGATGCTCTTTAATGACCATTGATGTGTTCATCCAGTTTATTAATGTTGTTTTTGATGAGCAGTACTAGCTGCCTTGATATTGAGAGCTGTAGTTGTTGCAGCATTGTTCAGCAGTGGAACAGAGGAGCCAGTGCATTTAACAAGTTAAACTATGGAAATGACTGCCTTAGTCGAATGGTTTTCCCCCTTTCAAATGCTAACTTTCAGTGTTCTCGCATCCTGATTTTTAATTCCCTACTCTCCTGCCTCCTAGCTCGCATGCATGCTTGTCTCCAAGACAACCATTGATCTGGCTGCAATTTGCTGTTTGATTTCCATAAGTAATGACCTGTTTTTTTTTTTCTTCCCTTGTATCTGTGCTTGTTTTATAGCCATGTGACCCAATGATGAGTCATCTGTTCCTTTGTTAGTATGCCTCATTTTATTAATACAAGGAATCTCCAACAGATAACCCAGGCTGCTTATTTTACAGTAGTTAGGCTAATTTGCCTAAGGCTGTTTTTGCAATAATCTTGTTTAAAACTTGTAGACTGTGCATAATTAAGTGACTGTTCTGGTGACATTTCACAAACGCCCAGTGTTGCATGTCATTTTAAACTCTGAATAATTTTTAGTTGATATTAAATTAGTCTTATCTTTAATTTTAAAAGATCATGTTAAAGGTGTTCCTAGTGTCCGATTAAGAGGACAAACTTGTAGTGAGTGCCTCACAACAGAACCGGCCTTAAACCAGTCTTAACAGTCCACCTAGCTGGCTACCAAAGAGCGACAATGTGGAGGCTTGCTGCTGTGGGTGTAGACTAGTTCCCATGAATACAGATAGCTAGAACAACCCAGTGTGTGGACCCAGGCAGCAGCATCTTCATCCAGCTGAACGATGTGAGTAATGTTGCATAGAAGGTAAAGCGAGCCAGCAGACTTACCAGTTACTGCTGGGAGATTGCAGGGGGTGTTAAACTGCACTTCTCAATATAATTGGAGGCAAAATACCTACTTGCCATTTTTCCTACTAACAAAGTAAGTAAATAGACCTGTTACGCAAGTGAAACCCCATGTGTGGGCAGCAGGCATGCAAATCAACTAGAGGCACAGTCTGACTCCGTTCCCCTATACCTCATCCAGCTAAGCATGCCCTCAGCTGTACTCTTTACCCTCTGCTTCATAGGAATTAGGCAATCTTTGAAAACCTTTCCCAGCTCTGTGGATATGAAGCCTCTTCTTGCCCCCACAACATCCCTCCATCATGACAAGATGAAGACCGAAGTAGTCCCTCAGGAGAGAAACAAGGTTATGAGTGCCAAGCGGGGAGAGCTAGAAAAGCATGGTTTGGCATGTGGCTGTTGGGTCCAGAAGGTTGTAATTTGTTTTTCTTCTAAGTCTTCAGAGTCAGGAGGTATAGTGACTTGTCCTCTTGCTGGTAATGTGTATGGGCATCAACTCTTATCAGATTTTTTTTATTCTGCCATCTGGTCCCGTCGTGTTTTTCAGAGTTCCGGGTCGAGGCCATCTTGGGTCTCCTCAGTTTGCAAAACTTTTTCAATTTGTTGGTATTGTTCCTCAAACAGATGATTCTGTTCCTTTATGTTTTGGGGCCAAAAAAAAAAAACCTTAATCGGATTGACACTTCGATTGAGGACCTCTGGTCTGCGCCCTTCGGGTCATTTTCTTGATTCCATACTCTGAGAATAAAATCCTAATGAAACTGATGCCTTTCAGTTTCTGGCTGAAGTGGCACTCTTAAGTTTCCATGGATCAGTCAGCACTTGGTCTTCAACCTCTGCTGTTTCCGGAACATAAAAAGAACTACTGCAAGGCCTGCCAGTCTTTCCAGTCGCAAGACTCTGCATTTCTCAGTGGCAGGCTCTCCGATCTCAGAGGCAAGAAGTCAAGGACACACCAGACATTTTCTAACTTCAAGACGCTATATCTGACCCTGACCAAGAGCAGGAACGTCCCAAGGCTTTAGCTGCTGAAGGAGAGGCTTTTTTTATCCAAGATTTGGACTCTGAAGCTGACATAACTCAAGATGCAGGAAATTCCTCCAGGTCAACAAGCTGTGAGTAAAAGTCCCCCTGCTCTGACCAAAAAGTCTATCAGAGTCGCCATCGAGCTCTGCACTGAAACCTAAACAAAAGCCTTCCACTTTGATACTGAGCTGAATGCAATCGGCTTCGGCAACCATAGCTTCCACTTCTCACTCAGGACCGACTGTGCCAAAGTTGTGGGAGCAGGGGCAGGCAATCTTTTTGGTGCTGGGACAGTCAAGAGTGCATCCGCACCGAAAAGACTGAGGATACCTACAGCCTCTGAGTTGAGAACATCCCTGAGCCTGTCCTTCATAGGATGAAATGACCGCTCCACACCAAGCAGTCACAGCTGCATATCCAGCCACGAACAGGAGTTTTGGTTAAAGCGGTCATTGGTGCTCATGTCAAATGACACCTTTCTTTTGAAGAGGCTCTGGAACCATCTACGCCTCCAGCCAAATAAAGAAGATTGAACAAAGATTTGGTTGAGATTAATCCACCTTTACCTGTATATCCACTACCAGTCATGCCACCACTACCAGTCATGCCACCACTACCTACTCCTTCTCCACAATCTCAAGGTGACCCCTTGATAATGCCCCACAGTGCAGTCATTTCATGACACCAGGGATGACAGTGTGCCTTTTCATTCAGACACAGAGCCTTGGTCTTAATTTGATGTGGACACACACAGACACTGACAAGGAGGCCCACTCAGCTAGACTATCCCTACCAGATGAAACCACTTATTTTCAAGAAGTATTGGCAGGGCAGCCACATACTATCCGGTGCCCCTTTACACAGAGCCCATTGAAGACTTTATTTTTTTGATTTTCCCGAAACACTTGCTACATCATGTAAGTCCACACAATCTACCCATGCTTAAAGGCATGTAGAAGATTTTTCATGGCCCTGCTAGAGCACCAATTAACCCTCCACTGGTGGAGGGGAAAATATAAGGCTTCCCCATCTGATCCAATTTTTATCAAAGGTCTGATACTTGCCAACTCTTTAGTAGTATCTAATGCCAGGAAAAGTCCATTCACAAGCTGCTCCTGAAGCTCCACCTCCTGAAAGGAAAGGAGAGCAAGCTCATTGATGCTTCTGGCAGGTGTGTTGGTGCTCAGGTAGCCAATCACTAGAGTATTGCCAGTACACAAGGACTATATGCCAGATATGATCCTGCCCACTGGGCCGAAATGGAAGGGTTTTTCCAGTGCCTCCCAGAGGAGCACAGGAAGAGTCCAGGAAATTGTTAGGAACAATTAATATCTAACCATTCCATCTGTGGTGCTTTAGACTCAACTGACACAGCAGCAAGAGGGTAAAACACAAGTGTCCTTTTTTTATGCCAGCATGTGTGGCTACGCATTACCGGTTTTAAGCAGGAGGTACAGCAATCTTGAATGCACCACTTGGAACAAACACCTTTTTGGCCCAAAGGTAGATCAGGTGTTAAAACAGATGAAAAAGGACAATGAAGTGGCAAAATCCATTGGGGGATGTGGGGTGCTCCAACTGGCGTGGTGCTTTTGTATAAGACAGCCTCCACATCAGAAACTTCACTGTCCTACAGTAAGAGCCAACCCCACACATCCTCTCAGAGGATTTTACAAAGGTTCCTGTTGAGGGAACAACTACAAAGGTGGGAGAAGTACTCTCCCCTCTAAACTTTCACTGCCCACAAGAAGTGACTCGCTCCACCTTACCTCAGATTATCAAACACCTGTAGGAGGACACCTCCAGCTCTTACCAAAATTGATTAAAAAAAGAAAAAAAAAAGAAATCACAACAGATCAATGGTTGTTGGGTATTATCCAACATGGTTATTGGCTAGAGCTCAATTCCACACCTCCAAATGTTCTCTCTTCTCTCACGAACATGTCACTCTCCTCAAACTGGACGTTCAGGACTTATTGGCCAAAGGAGCGATAGAACCAGTTTCTCTACAACATCAGGGGACTGGGCTATGTTCACTATATTTTGTCCTACCCAAAAAGGATGGCTCCAGAAGACTTATGCTAGATCTCAGGCCTTTAAATCATTGTAGCATATCTGAACATTTTCACAGGGTCACACTTAAAGATGTGATCCCATTGCTGCAGCAGGGTGACTTTTTGTCAGCGTTGGATTTAAGAAGCCTACTTTCACATTCCTACACACCCAGACCATCGCAAATATCTCAGATCTAATGGCAGAACATCAACAATTCAAAGTGCTCCCCTTCGGGGTCATGTCAAAACAGCACCAAGTGATTTTAAAAAAATGACTGTTGTAGCAGCTCATCTGTGCTGGCAGAAAATTCATGTCTACCCATACCTATATGACTGGCTCATCAAAGCCAGCACTCAATGTTTACGCCATACTCCAACCACAATAGATTTGCTTTACCAACTAGGTTGCACAATCAATTTCCAAAAGTTACACCTAAATCCACCTAACTACCCAAATGCAGCAAGGATGCAGATTTTTCAAACACAGCTCTCACTTTTGCCCAGTCACAGTAAAATGTCACAAAATTTCCCGGAATTATGGCTTCCTTCATTGTAATCGTGCCACATTCCTGTTTTCATGTGTGCCCGTTGCAGGAATGTCTATCACACCAGTGGTCTCAGCACAGGGTCGCTTAAAGGATCTAGTGTTTGTGGACAGGGGCATATTTCACATTCTGCAGTGGTGGAACAAAACCAAACTTTTAAAGAGGTGTCCATTCCTGGACCATGTTCCACAGATCATTCTGACAATGGATGCCTCTCAGACACTGTGGGATGCTCAACTCCAGGACTCCACGGTCTTTGGGATCACACACATTGAATTGTAGGCATCAGTTATCCAGAGCTGCTGGCTGTTCACATAGCACTCAAAGCATTTGTAATTCATCTCACCAGCGAGGTAGTTCTCATACTCGTCGACAACATAACCTTGTATAATGTGCAATACTGGGGAGTTGGGGTGGGGGAGGGGGTTCACATTCACTAAGTTGTCTCGCCTTGAACAGACCATTGGCATTGGGCCACAACATCTGCCTGATAGCAGACCACCTACCAGGAACACACAGCAATATTGCTGACCTCAGGAGGCTGCGGGAACTCCACCCTGAGTTCTTCTACCCTACTTCCAAATTCTGATTTTCTAGACCTATTTGTAACAAACGCAAAATCCCCAAACTTCGCCTCCACGTTCCCACCCCCTCCGTCCAAGGGCAATGCTCTATGGTTGAACAGGTCAGGGATATTTGCCCACGCTTTTCCACCTCTCCCTTTCTTTCCGTATCTGGTTTGGAAACTCATGCAAACTTTTCTCACTCATTCTAGTGGCACCCACATGGGCCAGACAACCATGGTTCACCACTATCCGTGCCGCACAAGAAGCTTCCCCTCGACCTGGACCTTCTCACTCCAAGCTGCAGAGTCCTTGTTGGATACTTTGTTGCTGAGCACCTCCGCTACTTACAGGAGTCTGAGTCTTTCTAGAAGGCAGGCTTCCTGGGTTTCTTGAAGCTGTAGGACGTGTCTTTTTGTGCATAGTACATCTAGGCAGGCCAGAAGGGCTGGTACCGGGGTCAGCTGCTGCTTTTTTCCTTGTCTGCAGGGTCGACTTTCTTGTCCTTCTTTGTAGGTAGTTGTGATCTGAGTTAAAGGGTGCCACCTGAATATTCAATTTAGGGGTGTTACATGAAGTGGCAGGTGTTAGCCAATGGGATGACCACCTTTAGGGTGACTACACCCTTCTTATGACCACTTACGTTGGGAAGTGGTCATAACCCTAACCCTAGTGGCCTAATTCCTTCCAAACAAGATGGAAGCCATCTAGACATGTGGTGTTGGAGATGCTTGACCCAAAACGCAAACAGTACACGTTATGGGACAGTACATGAACTCAGCTAACAAAGGATGCCTAACCCCTCACCACCCCCTCTCGCTTGACCCCCTACTTTTATCTTTGATTTACTGTCTGTATAGTCCCCCTTTCCCTTTGTAGTAAGAGTGAATACACCAACTATATTGACATACCTGCACCCTCCAACTATTGTTGGCAATTTGTATGTTAGCTGATTTGTACATTTCGTAATAGACAACTTTGTTTAGCAATTCTTGCTGAATTACATACTGTATGAGCTGCTTAGGAGTTGTCGTAACCTGTACCGTAGTCTAAGTGACAAGATATGGATGTCAGTTACTGTTCATGCACCAATAATGCAATGAAATGTATGTATTTTTTTGTTTTGCACTTCATTTGTGTATGTGTTCAAGGTTAAAAACTTTCTGCCACAGTTTAGTGACTACATGGGCATTAGAGTGTTTACTAGACCTTTAGTAAGATGAGAGGACTATATCGATTAAAAAATTGGCGAGAGCATTTTGACTTCTAGATTCAGAAAATATTTATTATGCCGGAATTCTAAATATGACTATTAAAATGGTGCCCAGCGTTTTTTGGGATAGATTAAATGAGATGTGTAGCCCTGTGGTGCAAAAACTGTAACAATAGTAAGGAAATTGACCGTTTCAGATATTGTTAGTTGTGTAGTAAAACGGTGCTTTGTGCCTAGTGCCTGCATGGTTTGCTTTAAAGTACCTCAGTAGATTTGTATTCAGGGTAATACATTGAATATACTACAGCGCTTGGATACTGCGTGTAGTGGCAGTATGGCATGACATATTACCCAATGGCAAGCAGCACAGTGCTAGTTATAGTTGGGTCTGCTTTTCTATAGGAGACTGCTGTTTCGGTTTGCTCAAAACCCTAGCGCCGTTTGACAGATCATCACAAAACTTTCCAAAAATGATCCTTTTGTAGGCATTAGTTTCTACTTGAAAAAGTTTTGGGGTGATCAGTCCAGCATAGGCAGAGAAGGAGTAGGTGGGCTGTGTCTCAAAATGCAGAATCCCCATGTATTTTCCATAGACCTTATTGGAACATGCTACAGTGGAAAAACTACTGAACAGAATGACTTCAAATTTGGCATGATGCCAGATTTGGTATAGATCTGTACAGTAGTGTTTAAAAAAAAAAAAAAAGTTTTTAAACCCCTATGGCTATCTTGCTCCTGCAAGACTGAGCACTGATTGCCTGACCACAACATGACCAGAAATGTTGCGGGTGCATAACAACTCCAGGTACTTAATCCCCTGTCTTGAAAATGAGTAATAAAAAAAAAAGAGTAAGCACTGGGACTGCATTGCCTAGCAGACTTGTTTTTGTAGATAACATAGATGCTCCTCCATTAAACTGGCCGCTTTTCAAAAGTAAGAGTACCGTTGAGGTGTGTGTGGTGTGTGTTTTTGGTATGAGTGTGGGTATTGAACTGAAAGGTTCTTTTTACATCCATATATGATCTGTATAACTAGCAATAAAACAAATTTCACAAGTTGTGCAGGACTAAAAGGTGGCCATCAGGGGATATAGGAGGCTTTAATTTGGACCTTCATGGAAATGAAGGAGCAAAACATGGAGTACTTTTTGGGTCTGCCCTTTTTCTTGTGTCTCGCTTCTTTGAAAACGAGAGTTGGCAATGCCAGTGTGTCTGGGTTGTCTGGCTTGAAGTTTATTTGCATGTGCAAAAGAACTTGGCAACTATGTAAATGAGTGACCCAGTAATCCCGACAGGCCAGCCATAGTGTTGAAGTACACTCCTTTTCAGGTGGCTGTGTACATATTAGCCAAAATGTTGCTCTTACTAGACAACCAATGGAAGAAGTGAGCTGACCCATGCTGTGTAGCACAGTGCAGAAAAACAAAATTTTACTAACCTAGACCGTTGGAAGAAGCGGACTGACTGAAAGTCTTTGTAAAAGTAGGAACCCTATGTATAGATTTTTATTATTATTACATTAAAGCAGAGCTAGTTTCTACATTTGAGACCTCTAATATGCTGTTGCTTAGATGGGCTGGCCATCAAGACCATGCCTCGGTGAGGATTGTCAGTTATAATATTGCAAATGAAACTACTATATAAAAAAAAAAGTTCACACACTTGGTTCCAAAAGTCATGTCCTCCATTCTCTCAAAAATTACCCCATGCTGCAGTAGGCATATCCTAACCTTGGTTGTATTTTAACAATTTCCGTGTTCCATCAGTGGGTGTACTATTCTTCTCCTTTTTTATTTTTTTTATTTGTCTTTTCCTTAATCAAATGATTTGTGATCTTGAATGTAAGATGGTGTTCCCTTAATGTTTACCACCATTTTGTTTTCTGTTTTAGGGCGAGTCTTCTCTTGGGGCATGGGCACCAACTACCAGCTGGGGACCGGGGAGGAAGAGGATGTCTGGAGTCCAATTGAGATGATGGGGAAGCAGCTTGAAAACCGTGTGGTTCTGTCAGTGTCTAGTGGTGGACAACATACAGTCTTGCTAGTTCGAAACCAGGAAGAGCAGAGCTGATGGTTGCCTGCAATTCACAGGACTCTGGATAAAATCCCATTATCAATAAATTTGAATGGATGTAGCTTTCCTCTTGGATCAGTGGACTACAAATCTCAAAAGTGCTCGCTCCTACATAAAAAAAACAAAAACCTAATAATTAAACACATTGGCATGCCTGATAGGATCTTTATCAGGAATAGAATCTGCTCTATACTTTTGTCTCTGCTCTTTTGCTGTTGGTCATACTATTTTTTGAGGCTGTGTATGAGTAGGCAGTTTGATTTTATGCTTGCACAACAGTGAGACTCCTTTCACATTCGCTGCAATACCAGTTCATGCTGGCTAGTTGGCCATAGCTACATGGTGACACCCTGTCAAAGTAAATTTTTTGAGGTAGCTTAGTGAGCTTTGCAGAAGCCCTCTGGCTTTGTGGCTCTTGATTTTGTTCAAAAGCTTGTTCTGCCTGTGGACCGGCAAACACTTGACCAATGTTGTCTCATTGGCTAGTGTATTTTTTCTGTAAGTGGGGGGAATGGTCTGTGAGGAATGTTATCTTCAGAATTGCTACCTGATTTTCAAAAACTGGCCTTCGTAGTAGCTCAGGCAATAAATCTTGATTTATATTCTGATGCCACCCTATTCAGCTACCTCTCGCTTCCATTGTCCTTGCAGAGCATGGGAGAAATGACAGAAGAGGAATTGTCACACATTGGCCTCCATCTTCTATTTCTTAGTTTCTTAAATGCACAGCCTTTTTTAATTGGCCTTTTCCCTGCCAGTAAACCATACCATTGGAAAAAGCTATAATGAGTGGTCAGTTATGCCAATCAATTAAGATAAGTGGCCAATATTTGAAGTCATCCTTGACATGTTCGATACTTTGCACATCCCATTAGTTGGGCTGAATTGAAGGAGCCTCTGTGCTGCAGCTTTACAGTACCAAAAGTGAAGTTTAGTATTTCAGAATTTGTCTCCTTGATTCCTAAGTAGGGAGGATCCTCCTGCATTTAAATAATAATTGTGTGGGACTGAGTCTTAGACTGATCACCTTTGCAATCAAGGGAATGTGGTGTATGTGTTGCCTCTATTTTATCCACCTTGTACTCCCACACTCGCTGTCCCACGAGACTACCCCTCCCTTTCTGTCACTTACTTTAGGGTTTACCCATGGCAATGCTTATTAACATTCTGTACAATACAAACATTCAAAAGTTATTTTTTTAACAAATGTGTAAACTATTTTGAATGGGGATTTGCGGGGGGAGGCGGGGGAAGCTGGGAGTCTTTACCTTTTTAATAAACAAGCTTTTTTTGAAGCTCCTGATCTTAGTGTTTTTTTTTTTTTTTTACTGTTGTGTAAAATATCGCATCTTGTGTTGCATGCCTCTCAATTACCCTATCCGCACCCTCCCTCCATGTTGGTTTGCTTTCATTTGACAGAGGAACGATGTAGGCTGCTTAATGCTTTCTGAGGTCAATTAATACATGGAGAGAAAATTACCATCTGCTAAAAAGAGCATTGCTTTACCAAAGGTGGTCCTGATCTTCGAGGATTTTAGACTCCTGGGGTTATTACGGAACACTGGCCTAAGAGCATCTTTTGAGCTCAGAGGCAGTGAGGTTTACAATCTCTCTTCCTGTAATAAGTCCAGAAGGTGTTTTATGCAGCTTTAAAAGGCTTTCATAAAATTCCTCCTGATTTTGTTTGACAAGGTGGTCAGACAATGGTTACCCATCAGTACTAGTACTCTCTGCAAGTCCTAGACCTTTTAGTGTTGGTTTCTGATAAGAAGTAGGGGAATACTACTCTTGATTTGTCAGTCACGATGCATTGGTTGGGGTATCATTATGGGACTAGATACAGACTGTGTGTGTGTATTTGTTCGGTGGCATGTGTAGCTGCAGATACACATGCTGTGCATTATCCTGCCATCTAGTGTTGGGCTCGGAGTGTTACAAGTTGTTGTTCTTCGAAGAAGTCTTTTCGAGTCACGGGACCAAGTGACTCCTCCCTTTCAGCTCCATTGCGTATGGGCGTCGACTCCATCTTGGATTGTTTTCTTTTCGCCATTGGGTCCGGACGTGTTCCTCTTTGCTCTGCATTTCGAATCGGGAAAGTTAGCTAAAGTATCAAATTCGACAGTATTGTAATCGCTCGGTACTGGGTTCGTGTATCGGCACAGACATCAAGACTGCTTCGGCGGCCCTTCGGGGCTTCCAGGCTTCACCGAGGCCTGGTCGGCCCAACCACACCCGTCGTCTCAGACTAATAGACCGGACCCCCTTCCGCTTCTGTCCTAAATGCCCCGCAAAGTATCCTTATACAGACCAGCACTGGGTCTGTAACCTGTGTTTGTCACCCGAACACAGAGAGGATACTTGTGAAGCTTGCCGAGCATTTCGATCGAAAAAGACCTTGCGGGATAGACGTGCAAGAAGAGTGTAAATGGCATCGAAACCGAAAACAGCTCGACGTCCAAGAGGAGGAAAGTATCTCCATCCAAGAGACGGGCTCGGATGATTCCGAAAGTGAACGACCCTAGACGGTGCAACGAACCGTGAGTAAACGGAAAGGAAGGTGACCAAATATCGGCACCGAAAAAGGCCAAAGAGGTGCCGAAGACTTCCGACTCCGGTTGAGAATCCGGCACCGAACGATCTCTACACAGAGTGATCGAACAGAGTAAACCCCGAAAGATCTCCTCGGAACCGAAAAATACTTTAATTGCAGAAACTTCGGTACCGAAAAAAGCTGCTTCGGAGCCGAAAAGAAGCTCTTGTACAGAAGAGCAAGGACTTTCCAACCAACTCAAGGAAAGACATCGATTCGAGCAAGAGTTGGGTATGGAAGAAAACTTGACCATACACAAAGGAGGTTACATATCCAAAAAGAGACTAGAAAAATACAAACTTTACCTCCACTCAAATCAAAAAGGAAGCTTGCATTTCAGGAGACAGAAATGCAACCTAAGGCAAAAGGGGTTAGAGACAAATCCCCACCACCAATGTTCTCACCACAACTGTCCCCATCGCACTCACCACAACGGTCACCAGTGGGAACACCTATAATGCAGTCACCCACACATACTGGGATGACACAGGATGATGCTGATGCATGGGACTTATATGTTGCGCCAGTATCGGATAACAGTCCAGAATTTATCCCACAAAGCCGTCACCACCAGAAGACAGTACTGCATATATATGCAGGTACTATCCAGGGCAGCTACATTCCACAACGTAGCAATGCACACAGAGGAAGTGGAGGATGATTTCTCCAGTATTGGGGTATCTTTCATAGATTCACATGCTTGAATCATTCCCCGTCGTCGAAGTGGGAGTCCCACGGTATATAGAAAGCAATAAATAGAGATTTTTTTTTTTTTTTTTTTTTCAATTGAAGTCAATCGGAAAAAACATTCAATTGTACAACTATCAGCCTGATTGGCTGAAGTTTGGGCCTTTTCTAATCAGGCGAGACCACCCCTTTAGAATCCTCAGCACAGAGGCTCAGTCTCTCAGATTTTCTACTGCACGTCGTGTGTAAGGGAGTCTCCCTGAGCTCTGCTCAGTTTTCTTTCTCTTCAAGAGATAATCTTCAATTTTTCACTTTTGTTCTTACTGTAGTATTATTCCATCATGTCTACAGCAAGAAAAGGTTTATTTAGACCTTGTGGGACCTGTGGAAAGTTAAGACTTCACTGTGAGGACCCTCACAAGGAATGTATATACTGCCTCCATCCAGAGCATACAGTCAAAGACTGTAAGATCTGCAGGACCTTTCCCAACTAGACTCTGAGAGACAGAGAAGCCAGGCTCTTACTTTGGCTTCTGAAAAGAAAGGCCAGAGAAGCTTTTTCTGAGGAGGAGGACAGCGACACATCAGTGGCCTCAAAGAAGAGGAAGAGGTCTGGGGAGAGCTTCTCCCCCAAGAGCAGTAAGTCAGCCAAGAAGCTGCATGCATTTAAGGTCAGGCCGGAGGAACAAGCTTCAACATCCAAGGAAATGGGTGGTAAGGTTCGCTCAGAGCCATCTACACCTGCTTCCTCATCAAAGAAGCTCAAAAGACCTTCAAGTTCCCTACCACCGTCGACGTCCAGAAGATCCACACCATCGACGACACCGTCAACGAGCGCATCGTCGACGGCAGGCCTTCCTTCATCGACAAAAGCGACTGCCACGTTTACGGCTCCATCGTCGCCAATGATCGTTACCTCGTCTCCACTGTCATCTACGACGATAACGTCGGTGAGCTTGAAATACGGTCCATCGTCGGCTCACACCTTGAAGATTACAAAGAAACAGTTGACGGGTAAGAAGATGAGATCTTTACCGTTGACGCACTCATCGTAAATTCAGAAGTTCTTCGTCGATCTCACCGACTAAAATAGTGACGCCAACACACCCGTCGGCAGCAGCCCGGTCGACGTAAACCTTGTCGACGTTGGCACTGTCGATGGCAACTTCGTCAATGCTCACGGCACCGATAACGGCTCCACTGACGGCGCAGTCGACGCCTACACCGTCGACGAGAACACCATCGACGAGCGCTCCATCGACGGCTCAGTACCCTGATCCGATACCCAAACATTTTGGAGCATCTCCCTACCTGCCACAGAGAATTCTACCAATAAAGAGCAAGTCTTCTCTCTTACTTCCATCACATACATCACCCAGTAAAGTCACACCAGTACCTCCGCAACATCTCTTTGCTGACGAGGAGGATGACGATTATGTATATTCTGATGATGGTTTCTTCCCGGTGGTACGTGGTCCATCTGAACTACGCATTAAGTGTCAGGAGGAAGATGATGACCAGCCTTATTCGGACCAGCAGAATCAGTCACCTGCAACTTCAAGAGTAGCAGGAGCAGACAGTTCAGATGCCTGTCTCGTTGATAGCTAACCTACAGCAGATGATGCAGGATTATTATTCAAGATTTCTTCCACCTGGCTCTTCTACCCCGGTGCAACCTCCGCATACACCAGTGTCCACCCCTGCTAGACCATCTGAATTTCCTGATCCTACCACAGCCCCTTCATCTGGACAGGATATTGCTCCACCTTCATCTGAGGACGAGCAGGCAGAAGGTGAAATTCAGGACACTGACTCACTCATTCCAGAATGGGATGAATATCAAATTCAAACACCATCTCCTTCTACGCCACCGCCAGTGGACTCTCCACCGCAGGATATTGGTGGCTTTCATAGTGTGATGGAAAGAGCTGCAAAAAGATTCCAACTGCCAATAACATCAAAGCAGTCAGACTGTTTTCTTTATGACTTCAAGGAAGATACTAGGAAGTCTGTAAGGGCTATACCCATTGTTGACTTCATTTGGGAGGAGGGCCTTAAGGTCATGCAGACTCCATCCTCCATTCCCGCAGTCTTACCGAGACTTGAGAAGAAATATAAAGCACCGGACAATTCTCCAGCATGTCTGGTTAGTCACCCTAAACCAGATTCGGTCATATTGCAGTCAGCTCAGAGAAGGTCCAGAAATCCATCGGCATCTCTGACCCCCCAGACAAGGAAGGACGTCGATTGGATTTGATTGGGAAAAAGTTCTCAATGATGGCGGCCACTACAGTTAGAGCAGCAAATTCCCTAGCAATCCTAGGAAGGTACGACCGCTAGATGTGGTCTGATATGTCGCAGTTTATAGACCTGTTACCTGAAGAGAGTAGAGCAGAAGCGCGCAAGATTCTACAGGAGGGTGAAAAGATCTCTGCGGAAATCATAGACTGCGCCATAGACATCTCGTCTACAGGTTTTCGCCAGTTAGCCGGAGCGGCCGTACTCAGGCGCCAAGGGTGGCTGAAAGCTACTTCTTTTAGGCCGGAAGTCCAATTAAAGATCCTGGACATACCATATGATGGCGAGCTCTTGTTTGGCAAGCATGTGGATGATGCATTACAATCCATTAAAGCAGACACTGAGACAGCCAGATCTCTGGCAACATTGCAATACAAGAGACAGCCCTTTCGGGGAGCGAGAGGGAGAGGAACCTTTTCTTATAGAGGAGGCGCACATCAGTATCGCCAATACTTCTTTTATCAGGGACAGTTTCGTTCCACCTTTGGCCAGCAACAACCACATTCCTTTTGACAACAGTCATCCACGCATTTTAGGCAACAAGCGAGAGGAAAGTCGGCTTACAAGACCAAGGAGCCAACAAGAAAGCACTGACCTTCATCGGATGCCTGCACCCAGCCCCTATATCAACACTCTAATAGGGGGCAGAATTTCCAAGTTCCTCCACCAGTGGTCCAAAATTACTTCAGACAAATGGGTACTCAATATTGTCAACCGAGGGCATACACTAGAATTCAACCAACCAACCTCCCCCTCATGTACCACCAAGAGGTCCCCCGCCAGGCCATCTCAACGAACTTCTGGAACTGATTGCTATCTTAATGAAGAAGGGAGCAATTGAGATCGTACCAAGGAGCCAGAGGGGAACAGGTTTTTACTCTCTCTTCTTCCTTATACGGAAAAAGACAGACTGGAGACCTATTTTAGATCTTCGTTCTCTCTCAACAAATACCTCAAGAAGCAATCTTTTCGCATGATCTCCCTTCAAGACGTCCTGCGCCTACTCAACCGAGGGGACTTTATGACATCTTTAGATCTCCAGGACGCATATTTCCACATTCCCATTCACCGCAATCATCGGAAATTCTTACGATTTCAGGGTTGCAGGCACTCACTACCAGTTCAGAGTGTTGCCCTTTGGCCTCAGGTCGGCCCCAAGAGTATTCACCAAAGTTTTGGCACCGGTTGCAGTCCACCTCGGGCAACTAGGGATACAAGTGTTCCCGTATTTAGATGACTAGCTAATAACGAACAACATCAAAGGCTGCCAGGGACACGAAGACATGTCTATCTCTTTTCGTAACTCTAGGCTTGACAGTCAATTACCCCAAGTCTCATCTAGATCCTTCCCAGAACATCACCTTTCTAGGGGCCGTTTTGGACACAGTCCAGGCAAAAGCCTTTGCTTCACACGACAGACGAAAAACTTCGAGATTTAGCAGCACGTCTCAGCAAAAGAAGGTCTGCTTCTGTGCGGACTTACAAGTCTTTTCTGGGGATGCTTTCGTCTTGCATTCCATTGATAGAAAACGGTCGTCTGCACATGAGAACACTTCAACAGCAGTTAGACAATCAATGGAAACAAATAGAAGGTTCTTTCGACAATGTAATTCGGATAACCCCATCAGCAAAACAAGCTCTCAAATGGTGGAAGGATACGCCCCTCATCTCAGAAGGTCTCATTTCTGAAGGACAAGCCAGTGCACATTATAACAGATGCATCCCTAGAGGGATGGGGTGCTCATTTGCAGGATCTTTCAGTGAGAGGGAAATGGTCCCCTCAAGAGTCGACTCTTCACATAAACGTATTGGAGATAAGGGCGGTTTCCTTGGCACTCAAATCCTTCCTCACAAACATCAAGGGTTCTTCAGTCTTGATAAGAACAGACAATACCACAGTCATGCTTTACCTCAACAAACAGGGGGGCACAAGATCGCAAGCATTATCGCTAGAGACGCAGAAGCTGTGGCATTGGGTAATTCAACATCGGATATCCATCAGAGCAGAACATCTCCCGGGGATCACCAACACCTGGGCAGATGCCTTAAGCAGGACTCGAACCAGCTGCCACGAGTGGGAACTCAGTCAGTTCTCGACCGTCTCTTTCATCGTTGGGGCAAACCCAGTCTGGATCTGTTCGCGACCAGAGACAACAAGAAATGCCAACACTTCGCAAGCTGGCGACCGCAGAAGGGATCAAAGGGGAATGCGTTTTTGGTCAGATGGTCAGGGATTTATGCATACGCTTTTCCCCCGCTTCCACTCATCCCGAGACTTCTGCAGAAAATGAAGAGGGAACCATGCAGACTTCTATTGCTCCCAAATGGCCACCCCAGTTTTGGTTCACAGAGCTTCTATTACACTCGGAGCAGCCTCACATTCGACTGAAGACACTACTGGATTTGTTAACAACGAATCAGGGTCAGGACCGTCATCCCAACCCGACGTCTCTTCGTTTATCAGCCCGGCTCCTGAATTCTATGAATTTCGACGGCCTAGATATTCCTCCAGATTGCAGGGAGGTACTTGCCTGTGCCAGGGCTCAGTCTACAAACAGGACATATAAGTTCAAGTGGAAGAGGTTTTGCATATGGTGCTCAACTTCCATCGTTCATCCTCTAAGGTCCTCCCCTGAACAGATTCTGCCATATCTATTGCATTTAGCTAAATCCGGCCTTTCGCATTCGTCTCTTAGAGTGCACCTGGCTGCCATATCCCGTTTCCGACTAACGTCTCAGTCACCTTCTTTATGGTCATCCAGAATAATAAAACTATTTCTTAAGGGTTTGTTCAGGATGTTTCCGCTGATTCACCATCCTTCACCTCAGTGGCATTTGAATATTGTGCTCTCCCAGTTAATGAAGCATCCGTTTGAGCCCATTCAAAAGGTTGACCTCAAATTCATTTCTTTTAAAACAGCCCTCCTTCTGGCCTTGACGTCAGCGAAGAGGGTGAGCGATATCCAAGCCTTCACAATCTCTCCACCTTTCCTCCAATTCTAACCAGAGGTGGTCATTTTGAGAACTAATCCAAAATCTATACCGAAGGTTACATTGTCTTTTCATCTAAATGAGCCGGTGGTTCTGAGAATTTTTTCCAAATCCACAAACTGCAGCGGAGCGCGCATTACATTCTCTGGACATTAAACGAGGTTTAAAATTTTTATATACAAAGGACTAGCAACTTCTGTAAATCTGAGCAACTGTTAATCAGTTATGGACGGATCAATAAAGGCAAAGCCGTTACTAAGCAGACCATAGCGCGCTGGATCTCTTCTGCCATACAGCTATGCCACCAGTTGGCAGGGAAACCGTTATCATCCAGTGTCAGAGCGCACTCCACTAGAGCGGTATCCACTTCGGCAGCTCTATTCGTAGGAGTCCCTGTGAGCCAGATCTGCAGAGCGGCAACGTGGACACGTGCTCACACCTTTACCCAGCACTACTGCCTGGAAGCTACGGACAGAATGGATGCCGCGGTAGGACAGGCAGTGTTACGTAATTTATTTGCATAAGGTGAGCCAATAACCTTTTACCCTCCATCCTCTACGTATTGCCAGAATGATATTTTCATGTCAATATATCTGTGTAGATGTATATATTCATGTATGTAATCTTTTAGACGGTTGATTTGCAAATGTTAATTACCTATATGAGTCCATATAGGATGAATCATGCACAGGCATGCTTCTGGTGTTTCAGAACTCAACCATCTTTCCTACTGCTGACTACTCTGATTCAAGCATGTGAATCTATGAAAGATACCCCAATACTGGAGAAGAAAATAAGTTGCTTACCTGTAACCGTGGTTCTCCAGTATTGGTATCTTTCATAGATTCACATGCGACCCACCCTCCTCCCCAGAGGGGCTCACCTCTTTTGCTTTCCTGTAATCACTAGTGCGGAGAAATCTGAGAGACTGAGCCTCTGTGCTGAGGATTCTAAAGGGGTGGTCTCGCCTGATTGGCTGATGTTTGGGCCTTTTCTAATGAGGTTGATAGTTGTACAATTGAATGTTTTTTTCTTATTGACTTCAATGAAAAAAAAAAAATAATAATAATCTCTATTTATGCTTTCTATATACCGTGGGACTCCCACTTCGGGGAATGATTCAAGCATGTGAATCTATGAAAGATACCAATACTGGAGAACCACAGTTACAGGTAAGTAACTTATTTTCTTCCTTTTTAACACTGTCATCCACCCACGCTTCCTATCCAAGTCTGCCAATGCTCCCGGGCTTGCTCAAGCACGTGCAACAGGTCTTCAGGAGCCTTTAAAGGGAAGAGCTATCACGCCTAGAGTTGAGAAAGTACAAACCCCCTCCCCCCCCCCCCCCCCCCCCAACAGATCCTGTATTCATAACACAGCAACTCACACCAGACTCGGTGGTTGTAGGGGTGGTAAGAAAGAGCAAACTCTGTCGTTGGGAGATGCTCCACCACCTAACAAAGTAGAAAATTTGACGCAGCGGGCAAGCGAGTGGCAGCACAGGCAGCCAATCAATGACGAATAGCAAATTCACAAGCCCTACTTGCACGCTACAACAGGGCACACTGGGACGAGATGCAAGACCTCATACAGCACTTGCCCAAAGAACACCAAAAACGTTCCCGGCAAAGTAGTGGGAGAGCGACAGGCCATATCTAATAACCAGATAAGGTCAGCAATAGACTCGGCAGCACGGACTGTCAACACGGCTGTGACCATTTGCAGACATGCATGGCTGAGAAGTTCTGGATTCAAGCCAGAAATTCAACAAGCGGTGTTAAATATGCAGTTTAATCAACAACAGTTGTTTGGGCCGGAAGTCGATACAGCCATTGAAAAAATGAAAAAAGACACGGACACAGCCAAAGCCATGGGCGCGCTCTATTCCCCACAAGTCAGAGGCACCTTTTTTTAGAAAACCACAATTCAGAGGAGGTTTTCGGCAACCAACATCTGAGCCTTCCACCTCTCAAACCAGATCCACCTCTCAAACCAGACCCACCTATCAGGCACAATACCAAAGGGGAGGGTTTTGTGGTTCCTATCGAGGACAATTCCCAAGAGGAAGGGGAAAATTCCAAACAAACAAGCAGTGACTTCAATGTCACAACACCCCAACACTTGTCACCAGCGGGGGGGGAGGCTAACCACATAATACCAAAACTGGACACATATTACCACAGACGCATGGGTCCTATCAATTATCCAACCTGGTTATTGCATAGAATTCACAAGATTCCCGCCAGATGTGCCACCCAAAACGCACAGACTGTCCCAACAACACTTAGACCTATTACAAATAAATAGAGGTCCAAGCACTACTACAAAAACAAGCAATAGAGCTCGTACCCAATCATCAAAAAGGAACAGGAGTCTATTCACTATATTTCCTGATTCCAAAAAAGGACAAACGTTAAGACCTATCTTAGCTCTCCGAACACTGAATCTCTTCATCAAATCACACCACTTCCACATGGTAACACTTCAAGACGTAGTTCCCTTATTAAAAAAGGAATACATGACAACATTGGATCTCAAGGAGGTGTATTTCCACATACCCATCCATCCTTCTCACTGAAAATACTTAAGGTTTGTAATGCACGGCATACACTATCAATTCAAAGTGCTACCGTTCGGAATAACTACAGCCCCAAGGGTATTCACAAAATGCCTAGCAGTAGTAGCCACTCACATAAGGAGACAGCACATGCATGTATTCCCATATTTAGACGACTGGCTAATAAAAACCAACACTCAACAACAGTGTCTTCTTCACACTCAATACGTCATAGAAACTACACAAACTGGGGTTCTCTATAAATTACCAGAAATCACACCTGCAACCATCCCAAATACAACAATGCTTGGGAGCAACACTCAACACACATAGGGCAATTGCCACTCCAATTCCACAAAGAGTCCAATCGTTCCAAAATGTAAGATCAAGCATACAACCGAACCAACACTGCACGGTAAGGTTTGTAATGAAACTACTAGGCATGATGTCCTCATGCATAGCCATTGTCCCAAATGCAAGATTACACATGCAGCCCTTACAACAGTGCCAAGCAAAACAATGGACACAAGCACAGGGTCAACTTCAAGATCTAGTGTTGATAGACCGCCAAACACACTCCTCGCTTCAATGGTGGAACCCTATAAATGTAAACAAAGGGTGGCCATTCCAAGACCCGGTGCCTCAAGCGGTTATCACAACAGATGCTTCCATGGTGGGGTGGGGAGCAAACCTCCACAATCCCAGCATACAGGGTCAATTATACAATCAACAAAAACAACTTCACATAAATCCTTTGGAACTGCTAGTGGTTTTTCTAGCATTAAAAGCGTTTCAACCACTAGTAGCCCACAAACACATTCTTGTCAAGACAGACAACATGACAACAATGTACTATCTCAACAAACAAGGGGCGGGGGGCACACTTGTCACAACTGTGTCTCTTAGCACAAAAGATTTGGCATTGGGCAATTCACAACCACATTCGCCTAATAGCACAATACATACCAGGCATTCAGAGTCAGTTAGCTGACAATCTCAGTCGAGACCACCAGCAAACTCACAAATGGGAAATACATCCCCAGATTCTACAGGATCACTTCCACTGCTGGGGAACACCAAACATAGACCTATTCGCAACAAAAGAAAATGCAAAATGCCAAAACTTCGCATCCAGGTACCCACACCCTCCGTCCAAGGGCAATGCACTATGGATCAGTTGGTCAGGGATATTTGCCTACGCTTTTCCCCCTCTCCCACTCATTCCTTATCTGGTCAACAAACTAAGTCAAAACAAACTCAAACTAATACTCATAACACCAACCTGGGCTCGCCAACCGTGGTACAGAACACTGTTGGACTTATCAGTAGTACCCCACATCAAACTACCAAACAGACCAGATCTGTTAACCCAACACAAAAAACAGATCGGACACCCGAATCCAGCATCGCTCAATCTAGCAATCTGGCTCCTGAAGTCTTAGAATTTGGACATTTAAATCTTACACAAGAGTGTATGGAGGTCATTAAACAAGCCAGAAAACCTACAACAAGACATTGTTACGCAAACAAATGGAAGAGATTTGTTTGCTATTGCCACACTAATCAAATTCAACCACTACATGTCTCCACAAAGGACATTGTAAGCTATTTATCACACTTACAAAAGTCTAATCTAGCATTCTTTTCTATTAAGATCCATCTCACTGCAATATCTGCCTATCTGGAGATAACGCATCACTTTTTAGAATCTCAGTCATTAAAGAATTTATGGAGGGACTAAAAAGAATCATACCCCCAAGGACACCACCAGTACCTTCGTGGAACCTTAATATTGTGTTAACACGACTCATGGGCCCACCATTTGAACCCATACGTTCTTGTCAAATTCAATATCTGACTTGGAAAGTAGCCTTTCTAATAGCTATCACATCACTTACAAGAGTGAGTGAAATACAAGCATTTACTATTCAAGAACCCTTCATACAAATACATAAAGTGGTTCTCTGTACAAATCCAAAATTCTTACCAAAGGTCATATCACCATTCCATCTAAACCAAACTGTGGAACTCCCAGTATTCTTTCCACAACCAAACTCTGTAGCTGAAAGGGCCTTGCATACATTAGACATAAAAAGAGCACTAATGTATTACATTGACAGAATGAAACAATTTTGAAAAACAAAACAATTGTTTGTAGCTTTCCAAAAACTTCATGCGGGTAACCCTCTATCCAAACAAGGCGTTGCCAGATGGATTGTTAAATGTATTCAAACTTGCTACATTAAAGCAAAAAGAGAATTACCTATTACACCAAGAGCACATTCCACTAGAAAGAAAGGCGCCACAATGACTTTCCTTGGGAATATACCAATGACAGAAATTTGTAAGGCAGCCACATACATTTACTAAGCATTACTGTGTAGACATGCCCCCTCCCACCTCCCCGGTAGCCTGCAGCCGTTTTTAGTTGCATGACAATTGTAAATATGTTAATAGACATTACATACATACAGTACTACACCATTGCATGGGCACCTCTGGGATACTCACAACTCCTACCTCACCCTCTGCGGGGAAAACAGTCTAAGATGGAGTCGACGCCCATGTATAGGCTTGGTTACTAGCCACAGTGACAAAGGCACTCTCCCCATGTGGCCAGCAACATGTCTGGTGTGTGGCAGGCTGGCAAAACTAGTCAGCCCACACTGGAAGTCGGGTATGTTTTCAGGGGGCATCTCTAAGATGCCTTCTGGGGTGTATTTCACAATAAAATGTACAATGGCATCAGTGTGCATTTAGTGTGCTGAGAAGTTTGATACCAAACCAGTAATACCGTTGAAAAACCACTTTGTTCGCCCTTCGGGGCGCGCGCCCCCAATTTGGGCAGACTGCATGGACAGCCTGATGGATTGGACACCATTCCAATTCTGTCCTCGGTGCCACGCTAAGTACCCATAAACAGACCAGCATTTGGTTTGCAACCTCTGCCTTTCTCCAGACCATTGGGAGGAAAATTGCGAGGCCTGTTGATCGTTCCAATTGAAAAAGACTGAGATCGAAGAGCAAGAAGGCTGGAAATGGTGTCGAAGAGCAGTGAACATTTTGACGTTACCGAAGAGGAACAGACGCAAACAGCAGTCTCTATCCGAGACAGTCTGAGCAGGGGTCTGGAGAAGACAGACCCATCACAGCCGGCCAGCAGTGTCTAAGCAAAACCTTAGACATTGTAAGTGCAGGGTAGCCATAAGAGTATATGGTCTGGGAGTCTGTCCTACACGAACTCCACAGCACCATAATGGCTACACTGAAAACTGGGAAGTTTGGTATCAAACTTCTCCGCACACTGATGCCAGTGTACATTTTATTGTGAAATACACCCCAGAGGGCATCTTAGAGATGCCCCCTGAAAACATACCTGACTTCCAGTGTGGGCTGACTAGTTTTGCCAGCCTGCCACACACCAGACATGTTGCTGGCCACATGGGGAGAGTGCCTTTGTCACTCTGTGGCTAGTAACCAAGCCTATACTGGGTGGAGATGCTTCTCACCTCCCCCTGCAGGAGCTGTAACACTTGGCGATGAGCCTCAAAGGCTCACCCCCTTTGTTACAGCGCCACAGGGCATTCCAGCTAGTGGAGATGCCCGCCACCTCCGGCCCCACTTTTGGCAGCAAGGCCGGAGGAGATAATGAGAAAAACAAGTAGTCGTCACTGGCCAGTCAGGACAACCCCTAAGGTGTCCTGAGCTGAGGTGACTGACTTTTAGAAATCCTCCATCTTGCAGATGGAGGATTCCCCCAATAGGATTAGGGATGTTCCCCCCTCCCCTCAGGGAGGAGGCACAAAGAGGGTGTAGCCACCCTCAGGGCTAGTAGCCATTGGCTACTAACCCCCCAGACCTAAACACACCCCTAAATGTAGTTTTTAGGGGCCCCCAGAACCAAACAAGATAGATTCCTGCAACCTGAAGACGAAGAAGGACTGCTGACCTGAAAGCCCTGCAGAGAAGACGGAGACACCAACTGCTTTGGCCCCAGCCCTACCGGCCTGTCTCCCCGACTTCAAGAAAAAACTGCAACAGCGACGCGCTCCCCAGGGTCCAGCGACCTCTGAAGCCTCCGAGGACTACCCTGCATCTAAAAGGACCAAGAACTCCGAGGCAGCGGCTCTGTTCCAAAGAAAAAACAACTTTGCCATAAAGAAACAACTTTTAAAAGGACTGCACGTTTCCTGCCAGAAGCATGAGACTTTCCACTCTACACCCGACGCCCCCGGCTCGACCTGCGGAGAAAAAACACTACAGGGAGGACTCCCCGGCGACTGCGACCCTGTGAGTAGCCAGAGTTGGCCCCCCCCAGCGACGCCTGCAGAGGGAATCCAGAGGCTCCCCCTGACCGCGACTGCCTGCTTCTACGAACCTGACGCCTGGTAAAGACACTGCACCTGCAGCCCCCAGGACCTGAAGGATCCGACCTCCAGTGCAGATGCGACCCCCAGGTGGCCCTCTCCCTTGCCCAGGTGGTGGCTACTCCGAGGAGCGCCACCCCTTGCCTGCCTGCTTCGCTGAAGAGACCCCTGGGTCTCCCATTGAAACCTATTGGAGACCAGATGCCTGTTTGCACTCGTGCCGCTGAGGGTGTACTTCTTGTGCTGACTTGTCTCGTCCCTCCACACCCCCCTAGTGCCCTACAAAACCCCCCTGGTCTGCCCTCCGAAGACGCGGGTACCTACCTGCTGGCAGACTGGAACCAGGGCACCCCCTTCTCCATTGAAACCTATGTGTTTTGGGCACCACTTTGACCTCTGCACCTGACCGGCCCTAAGCTGCTGGTGTGGTAACTTTGGGTTTGCCCTGAACCCCCAACGGTGGGCTACCTTGGACCCAACTTTGAACCCTGTAGGTGGTTTACTTACCTGCAAAACTAACACACTTACCTCCCCCAGGAACTGTTGAAATTTGCACTGTCTAGTTATAAAATAGCTTATTGCCATTTTTGCCAAAACTGTACATGCTATTTTGCTGATTCAAAGTTCCTATGATACCTAAGTGAAGTACCTTTCATTTGAAGTATTGATTGTAAATCTTGAACCTGTGGTTCTTAAAATAAACTAAGAAGATATTTTTCTGTACAAAAACCTATTGGCCTGGAATGGTCTTTGAGTGTGTGTTCCTCATTTATTGCCTGTATGTGTACAACAAATGCTTAACACTACCCTCTGATAAGCGTACTGCTCGACCACACTATCACAAAATAGAGCATTAGAATTCTCTTTTTGCCACTATCTTACCTCTAAGGGGAACCCTTGGACTCTGTGCCTGCTATTTCTTACTTTGAAACACAGAGCCAACTTCCTACATTGGTGGCTCAGCGGTGGGGTACAAGACTTTTAATTTGCTGGACTACTCAGCCAATACCTGATCACATGACTAAATTCCAAAAATTGTCATTAGAAACTGATTTTTGAAATTTGAGCTATTTTTCTAAATTTTTAAAAGTCCTGCTAGGGCCTTGTTTTAGTCCCTGTTGGCATTTCTTTTAGAGTTTAAAAGTTTTGTAAAAGTTTGAATTAAGTTCTAGAGATAGTTTTAGATTCTTAAAAATTATTCCAATTTTTAGAAACATGTCTGCTGCAGAAGAGATAGTGATGGAACTCAACCTCGCCCCTTACCTTCATCTTAGGATGTCAGAGTTAAGGTCTCTCTGCAAAATCAAAAAGATAAAGACTGGTTCAAACCCTACCAAAGTACAGCTCCAGGAGATTTTGGCAGAGTTTGCTAAAAACAACCCCTCTGATGAGATCTTCACAGAGGGGGAAGCTAGTGATGTGGAGAATTTCCCACCTCCAGCCCTAGATAGGGAGCCAGGGTTTCTCAAACCCTGTCTCCACAAGTGATAATCGGAGATGTTGCTTCTCTCACAGAAGAGTCCAACAGCTCTGCAAGCATTGAGGGTAGCCTCAATGAAGATGACCTCCTGCTAGCCAGGTTGGCCAAAAGATTGGCTTTGGAAAGACAGATCCTAGCCGTAGAAAGGGAAAGACGAGATGGGTCTAGGTCCCATCAATGGTGGCAGCAACATAAATAGGGTCAGAGATTCTCCTGACATGTTGAAAATCCCTAAAGGGATTGTAACTAAATATGAAGATGGTGATGACATAACCAAATGGTTCACAGCTTTTGAGAGGGCTTGTGCAACCAGAAAAGTAAACAGATCTCACTGGGGTGCTCTCCTTTGGGAAATGTTCACTGGAAAGTGTAGGGATAGACTCCTCACACTCTCTGGAAAAGATGCAGAATCCTATGACGTCATGAAGGCTACCCTGATTGAGGGCTTTGGATTCTCAACTGAGGAGTACAGGATTAGGTTCAGGGGGGCTCAAAAATCCTCGAGCCAGACCTGGGTTGATTTTGTTGACTACTCAGTTAAAACACTGGATGGTTGGATTCATGGCAGTGGTGTAAATGATTATGATGGGCTGTACAATTTATTTGTGAAAGAACACCTGTTAAGTAATTGTTTCAGTGATAAACTGCGTCAGCATCTGGTAGACCTAGGGCCAATTTTTCCCCAAGAATTGGGAAAGAAGGCGGACCATTGGGTCAAGACTAGGGTGACCAAGACTTCCACAGGGGGTGACCAAAAGAAAGGGGTCACAAAGACTCCCCAGGGGAAGAGGGTTGAGACATCCAAGGGAAAAAGTAAAGAGTCTTCTACAGGGCCCCAAAAACCTGCTCAGGATGGAGGATCCAAAGCCTCTTCACAATCCAATTTTGGGTACAAGGGTAAAAACTTTGATCCCAAAAAGGCCTGGTGTCGTAGCTGTAATCAGCAGGGACACCAAACTGGAGACAAGGCCTGTCCCAAGAAAGGTTCCACTTCAAACTCTACTCCAGCTAACACTGGAATAGCCAGTCTCCAGGTGGGATCAACAGTGTGCCCAGAGCAAATCAGGGTTAACACTGAAGCTACATTAGTCTCTGAGGGTGGGTGGATTTAGCCACACTGGCTGCCTGTCCCCCTAATATGCAAAAATACAGGCAGCAACTCTTAATTAATGGGACAAGTGTAGCAGGCCTGAGGGATACAGGTGCCAGTGTCACCGTGGTGACAGAAACTAGTTTCCCCTGGTCAATACCTGGCTGGACAAACTTATCCAGTCACCAACGCTGACAATCAGACTAAAGTACATCCCATGGCTATGGTAACTTTAGAGTGGGGAGGGGTCAATGGCCTGAAACAGGTGGTGGTCTCCTCAAATATCCCTGTAGACTGTTTTGCTTGGAAATGACCTGGAGTCCTCAACATGGGCTGAGGTAGAACTCCAAACCCATGCAGCCATGCTGGGTATCCCTGAACTGGTGTGTGTCAAGACAAGGGCACAGTGCAAGGCTCAGGGTGAAAAAATGGTGTCGGAGCCTGGAAAAAGGCCCAACCCTCCAAGAGAAAAGGAAAGAAGACTGGGGAACCAGCTTCAACACAACAAGAGAAAGAGAACCTCTCTTCCCAGGAAGAAGTTCTGCCCTCTGAGGGAACTGAGCCCATGGAGTTGGAACCTTATCAGGTTGAACTCTTAGGCCCAGGGGGACCCACAAGGGAACAGTTGTGTAAGGGGCAAGAAACCTGTCCCTCTCTTGAAGGCCTTAGGCAGCAAGCTGCTGAAGAGACCAAAGGAAAGATCATTGGAACACATAGTCTATTGGGAAGATGGACTCCTCTACGCTGAGGCAAGAGATCCCAAACCTGGTGCCACTAGGAGAGTGGTAGTGCCTCAGGAGTTAAGGGAGTTCATTCTAACCTTGGCTCATGATATTCCACTTTCTGGGCATTTGGGACAAACCAAGACTTGGGAAAGGTTAGTTAACCATTTCTATTGGCCCAACATGTCCCAGAAAGTAAAGGAGTTTTGTCTCCTGTGCCACCTGTCAAGCCAGTGGTAAGACAGGTGGATACCCAAAGGCCCGCTCATTCCACTTCCAGTGATGAGGGTCCCCTTTGAAAGAGTGGGTGTGGACATAGTGGGTCCACTTGAACGTCCCACAGCCTCAGGGAACCAGTATATCCTAGTAGTAGTGGATCATGCCACTAGGTACCCTGAAGCAAATCCCCTTAGGTCCACTACTGCCCCTGCAGTAGCTAAAGCACTCATTGGTATCTTTACCAGAGTGGGATTTCCTAAGGAGGTGGTGTCTGACAGGGTTACCAACTTCGTATCAGCATACCTGAAGCATATGTGGATTGAGTGTGGGGTGACTTACAAATTCACCACACCATCCACAAACCAGTGGTCTTGTAGAAAGGTTTAACAAGACATTGATAGGCATGATCATGGGGCTCCCTGAAAAGCTCAAAAGGAGATGGGATGTCTGCTTTTCGCCTACAGAGAGATGCCGCAGAAGGGAGTAGGGTTTTCCCCCCTTTGAACATCTGTTTGGCCATCCTGTAAGGGGACCACTAGCTCTTGTAAAAGAAGGCTCATAGAGAACTCTTCATGAGCCTAAACAAGATATAGTGGACTATGTACTAGGCCTACGTTCAAGGATGGCAGAGTACATGGAAAAGGCAAGCAAAAACCTTGAGGCCAGCCAACAACTTCAAAAGATGTGGTATGACCAAAAGGCTGCTATGGTTGAATTTCAGCCAGGGCAGAAAGTCTGGGTTCTGGAGCCTGTGGCTCCCATGGCACTTCTGGACAGATGGAGTGGCCCTTACCCAGTGCTAGAAAGAAAGAGTCAGGTCATCTACCTGGTAGGCCTAGGCACTAGCAGGACCCCCAAAAGGGTGATCCATGTGAACTGCCTCCAACTCTCATGACAGGGAAGATGTGAATCTCTTGATGATAAGAGATGAGGACCAGGAAGCTGAGAGTGAACCTCTCCCTGATCTCCTCTCCACAGACCCTAAAGTTGGCTCAGTAGATGGAGTGATCTATTCAGAAACCCTCTCTGGCCAACAGCAATCGGACTGTAGGAAGGTCTTACAACAGTTTGCTGAGCTCTTTTCCCTAACCCCTGGTCAGACACACCTGTGTACCCATGATGTGGACACAGGAGACAGCATGCCTGTCAAAAACAAAATTTTCAGACAGTCTGACCAAGTTAAGGAAAGCATCAAAGTGGAAGTCCACAAGATGCTGAAATTGGGAGTCATTGAGCACTGACAGCCCCTGGGCTAGCCCAGTGGTCTTAGGGCCAGATGTAGCAAAGGGTTTTACCCATTTTGTGTCTATGGGAAAATGTGTTCGTACATATGGCCCTTAGTCCCCAAACCTCACACCAAAGATGGAAAGAGAGAGATGAGGTTTTGTGTGGACTACAGAGGACTTAATTCTGTCACCAGGACAGATGCCCATCCCATTCCAAGGTCAGATGAATTAATTGACAAACTAGGTGCTGCCAGATACTTAAGTACCTTTGACTTGACAGCAGGGTACTGGCAAATGAAAATGGCACCAGGGGCAAAAGAAAAGACAGCATTCTACACACCTGATGGGCACTATCAGTTTACTGTTATACCCTTTTGGTTTAAAGAATGCCCCTGCCACCTTCCAAAGGTTGGTGAATCAAGTCCTTGCTGGCCTGGAGTCCTTTAGTGCAGCTTATCTTGACGATATTGCTGTCTTTAGCTCCAGCTGGCAGGATCACCTGGTCCACCTGAAGAAGGTTTTGAAGGCCCTGCAAGTAGCAGGCCTCTCTGTCAAGGCATCCAAATGCCAGATAGGGCAGGGAACTGTGGTTTACTTAGGACACCTTGTAGATGGAGGCCAAGTTCAGCCACTCCAGCCCAAGATCCAGACTATTCTGGACTGGGCAGCTCCAAAAACCCAGACTCAAGTCAAGGCATTCCTTGGCTTGACTGGGTACTACAGGAGGTTTGTGAAGGGATATGGATCAATAGTGACACCGCTCACAGAACTTACCTCCAAGAAAATGCCCAAGAAGGTAAACTGGACTGTAGAATGCCAACAGGCCTTTGATACCCTGAAACAAGCTATGTGCACAGCACCAGTTCTAAAAGCTCCAGATTACTCCAAGCAGTTCATTGTGCAGACGGATGCCTCTGAACATGGGATAGGGGCAGTTTTTTGTCCCAAGCAAATGAACATGGCCTTGACCAGCCTGTTGCTTTCATTAGCAGGAGGTTACTCCCCAGGGAGCAGCGTTGGAGTACCATTGGGAGGGAGGCCTTTGCTGTGGTTTGGTCCCTGAAGAAGCTGCGACCATACCTCTTTGGTACTCACTTTGTAGTTCAAACTGACCACAGACCTCTCGGATGGCTAATGCAAATGAAAGGTGGAAATCCAAAACTGTTGAGGTGGTCCATCTCCCTACAGGAAATGGACTTTATAGTGGAACACAGACGTGGGACTGCCCATGCCAATGCAGTTGGCCTTTCCAGGTTCTTCCACTTAGAAAATGAAGACTCTCTTGGGAAAGGTTAGTCTCATCCTCTTTCGATTTGGGGGGGGGGGGTTGTGTAAGGAAATGCCTCCTTGGCATGGTTACCCCCTGACTTTTTGCCTTTGCTGATGCCAAGTTATGATCTGAAAGTGTGCTGAGGCCTGCTAACCAGGCCCCAGCACCAGTGTTCTTTCCCTAAACCTGTACCTTTGTTTCCACAATTGGCACACCCTGGCCTCCAAGTAAGTCCCTTGTAACTGGTATCAAGGGCCCTGATGCCAGGGAAGGTCTCTAAGGGCTGCAGCATGTCTTATGCCACCCTCGAGACCCCTCACTCAGCACAGACACACTGCTTGCCAGCTTGTGTGTGCTGGTGGGGAGAAAATGACTAAGTCGACATGGAACTCCCCTCAGGGTGCTATGCCAACCTCACACTGCCTATGGCATAGATAAGTCACCCCTCTAGCAGGCCTTACAGCCCTAAGGCAGGGTGCACTATACCATAGGTGAGCGCATAGGTGCATGAGCACTATGCCCCTACAGTGTCTAAGCAAAACCTTAGACATTGTAAGTGCAGGGTAGCCATAAGAGTATATGGTCTGGGAGTCTGTCATACACTAACTCCACAGCACCATAATGTCTACACTGAAAACTGGGAAGTTTGGTATCAAACTTCTCAGCACAATAAATGCACACTGATGCCAGTGTACATTTTATTGTGAAATACACCCCAGAGGGCATCTTAGAGATGCCCCCTGAAAACATACCTGACTTCCAGTGTGGGCTGACTAGTTTTGCCAGCCTGCCACACACCAGACATGTTGCTGGCCACATGGGGAGAGTGCCTTTGTCACTGTGGCCAGTAACAAAGCCTGTACTGGGTGGAAGTGCTTCTCACCTTCCCCTGCAGGAGCTGTAACACCTGGTGGTGAGCCTCAAAGGCTCACCCCCTTTGTTACAGCGCCACAGGGCATTCCAGCTAGTGGAGATGCCCGCCCCCTCTGGCTACGGCCCCACTTTTGGCAGTTAGGCCGGAGGAGATAATGAGAAAAACAAGGGGAAGTCACTGGCCAGTCAGGACAACCACTAAGGTGTCCTGAGCTGAGGTGAATCTGACTTTTAGAAATCCTCCATCTTGCAGATGGAGGATTCCCCCAATAGGATTAGGGATGTGCCCCCCCCCCCCCCTCCCCTCAGGGAGGAGGCACAAAGAGGGTATAGCCACCCTCAGGGCTAGTAGCCATTGGCTACTAACCCCCCCAGACCTAAACACACCCCTAAATTGAGTATTTAGGGGCCCCCAGAACCAAGCAAGATAGATTCCTGCAACCTGAAGACGAAGAAGGACTGCTGACCTGAAAGCCCTGCAGAGAAGACGGAGACACCAACTGCTTTGGCCCCAGCCCTACCAGCCTGTCTCCCCCACTTCAAGAAAAACTGCAACAGTGACGCACCCCAGGGTCCAGTGGCCTCTGAAGCCTCCGAGGACCACCATGCATCTAAAAGGACCAAGAACTCCAGAGGACAGCGGCTCTGCTTCAAAGAAGAAACAACTTTGCAACAAAGAAACAACTTTTAAAAGGACTGCACGTTTCCTGCCGAAAGCGTGAGACTTTCCACTCTGCACCTGACGCCCCCGGCTCGACCTTCGGAGAAACAACACTACAGGGAGGACTCCCCGGCGACTGCGACCCTGTGAGTAGCCAGAGTTGACCCCCCCACGACGCCTGCAGAGGCAATCCAGAGGCTCCCCCTGACCGCGACTGCCTGCTTCTAAGAACCGGACGCCTGGTAAAGACACTGCACCCGCAGCCCCCAGGACCTGAAGTATCCGACCTCCAGTGCAGAAGCGACCCCTAGGTGGCCTTCTCCCTTGCCCAGGTGGTGGCTACCCCAAGGAGGCCCCCGCATGCCTGCTTCGCTGAAGAGACCCCTGGGTCTCCCATTCAAACCTATTGCAAACCCAACGCTTGTTTGCACTCTGCACCCGGCCGCCCCGTGCCGCTGAGGGTGTACTTTTTGTGCTGACTTGTGTCCTCCCTGGTACCCTGCAAAACCCCCCTGGTCTGTCTTCCGAAGACGTGGGTACCTACCTGCTGGCAGACTGGAACCAGGGCACCCCCTTCTCCATTGAAGCCTATGTGTTTTGGGCACCACTTTGACCTCTGCACCTGACCAGCCCTGAGCTGCTGGTGTGGTAACTTTGGGGTTGCCCTGAACCCCCAACGGTGGGCTACCTTGGACCCAACATTGAACCCTGTAGGTGGTTTACTTACCTGCAAAACTAAAACACTTACCTCCCGTAGGAACTGTTGAAATTTGCACTGTCCAGTTTTAAAATAGCTTATTGCCAAAACTGTACATGCTATTTTGCTGATTCAAAGTTCCTATGATACCTAAGTGAAGTACCTTTCATTTGAAGTATTGATTGTAAATCTTGAACCTGTGGTTCTTAAAATAAACTAAGAAAATACATTTTTCTACACAAAAACCTATTGGCCTGGAATTGTCGGAGTGTGTGTTCCTCGTTTATTGCCTGTGTGTGTACAACAAATGGTCAACACTACCCTCTGATAAGCCTACTGCTCGACCACACTACCACAAGATAGAGCATTAGAATTATCTCTTTTTGCCACTATCTTACCTCTAAGGGGAACCCTTGGACTCTGTGCATGCTATTTCTTACTTTGAAATAGTACATACTGAGCCAACTTCCTACAACATCTATAATAGAAAAGAAGTATAAGCCTGCACCCTCTGACCCTGATTACATCACCCGTCAGGTGGCTCCCGATTTAGTAGTGGTTAGTGCTGCATGAAACGGGGCCCATAGCCAGTCCTCAGGAGATGCACCCCCTCCTGATAAGGAGAGCAGGAAATTTGATGCTGCAGGAAAGAGTTGCGTCCCAAGCAGCAAACCAATGGAGGATAGCTAATTCCCAGGCACTACTAGCCTGTTATGATAGAGCCCATTGGGATGATGCACAATATCATACAGCATTTCCCAAAATAGCACCAAAAGAGGGCACAGCAGGTAGTAGAGGAAGGGCAAGCTATCAGTAACAACCAGATAAGGTCTGCCCTTGATGCGGCTGATACAGCTGCAAAGAGCGTGAACACAGCAATTACCATTCGAAGACATGCATGGCTGTGCTCCTCTGGTTTTAAACCAGAAATCCACCAGGCTGTGTTAAACATGCCTTTTGACAAGAAACATCTTTTTGGGCCAGAGGTGGACACTAAAATATAAAAATTGTGAAAAGGCTCCGATACAGCCAAGGCAATTGGTGTTCTCTGTACTACACCATATAGGGAGTCATTTCGTAAGCCTCTGTTTCGAGGAGGTATTAGACCACAATCCTCAGGCATCAACTGCACAAGCAAAACCAACTTATCAAACGAAGTACCAGCGAGGTGGGTTCAGATGAACATATAGATGACAATATGTAAGGAAATGCCTCCTTGGCGTGGTTACCCCCTGACATTTTGCCTTTGCTGATGCCAAGTTATGATTTGAAAGTGTGCTGAGGCCTGCTAACCAGGCCCCAGTACCAGTGTTCTTTCCCTAACCTGTACCTTTGTTTCCACAATTGGCACACCCTGGCATCCAGATAAGTCCCTTGTAACTGGTACCTCTAGTATCAAGGGCCCTGATGCCAGGGAAGGTTTCTAAGGGCTGCAGCATGTCTTATGCCACCCTGGAGACCCCTCACTCAGCACAGACACACTGCTTGCCAGCTTGTGTGTGCTGATGGGGAGAAAACGAGTAAGTTGACATGGCACCCCCCTCAGGGTGCCATGCCAACCTCACACTGCCTATGGCATAGATAAGTCACCCCTCTAGCAGGCCTTTCAGCCCTAAGGCAGGGTGCATTATACCATAGGTGAGGGCATACGTGCATGAGCACTGTGCCCCTACAGTATCTAAGCAAAACCTTAGACATTGTAAGTGCAGGGTAGCCATAAGAGTATATGGTCTGGGAGTCTGTCAAACACGAACTCCACAGCACCATAATGGCTACACTGAAAACTGGGAAGTTTGGTATCAAACTTCTCAGCACAATAAATGCACACTGATGCCAGTGTACATTTTATTGTGAAATACACCCCAGAGGGCATCTTAGAGATGCCCCCTGAAACCATACCGACTACCAGTGTGGGCTGACTAGTTTTAGCAGCCTGCCACACACCAGACATGTTGCTGGCCACATGGGGAGAGTGCCTTTGTCACTCTGTGGCTAGTAACAAAGCCTGTACTGGGTGGAGGTGCTTCTCACCTCCCCCTGCAGGAACTGTAACACCTGGCGGTGAGCCTGAAAGGCTCACCCCCTTTGTCACAGCTCCCCAGGGCACTCCAGCTAGTGGAGTTGCCCGCCCCCTCCGGCCACGGCCCCACTTTTGGCGGCAAGGCCGGAGGAGATAATGAGAAAAACAAGGAGGAGTCACTGGCCAGTCAGGACAGCCCCTAAGGTGTCCTGAGCTGAGGTGACTCTGACTTTTAGAAATCCTCCATCTTGCAGATGGAGGATTCTCCCAATAGGATTAGGGATGTGCCCCCCCTCCCCTCAGGGAGGAGGCACAAAGAGGGTGTAGCCACCCTCAGGGCTAGTAGCCATTGGCTACTAACCCCCCCCAGACCTAAACACACCCCTAAATCGAGTATTTAGGGGCTCCCAGAATCTAGGTGACTAGATTCCTGCAACCTAAGACGAAGAAGGACTGCTGAGCTGACAAACCTGCAGAGAAGACGGAGACACCAACTGCTTTGGCCCCAGCGCCACCAGCCTGTCTCCCCACTTCAAAAGACCTGCTCCAGTGACGCGTTCCACAGGGTCCAGCAACCTCTGAAGCCTCGGAGGACTACCCTGCATCTAAAAGGACCAAGAACTCCTGAGGACAGCGGCTCTGCTCCAAGAAAGAAGCATCTTTGCAACAAAGAAGCAACTTTGAAAGAACACACGTTTCCTGCCGGAAGCGTGAGACTTTGCACTCTGCACCCGACGCCCCCGGCTCGACTTGTGGAGAACCAACGCTACAGGGAGGACTCCCCGGCGACTGAGAGCCCGTGAGTAGCCAGAGTTGACCCCCCCCTGAGCCCCCACAGCGATGCCTGCAGAGGGAATCCAGAGGCTCCCCCTGACCGCGACTGCCTGCTTCAAAGACCCGACGCCTGGTAAGGACACTGCACCCACAGCCCCCAGGACCTGACGGATCCAACCTCAAGTGCAGGAGCGACCCCCAGGTGGCCCTCTCCCTTGCCCAGGTGGTGGCTACCCCAAGGAGCCCTCCCCTTGCCTGCCTGCATCGCTGAAGAGACCCCTTGGTCTCCTATTGAATCCGGTGCCCTCCAAAACCCCCCTGGTCGGCCCTCCGAAGAAGCGGGTACTTACCTGCTGGCAGACTGGAACCGAGGCACCCCCTTCTCCATTGAAGCCTATGCGTTTTGGGCACCACTTTGACCTTGGCACCTGACCGTCCCTGAGCTGCTGGTGTGGTAACTTTGGGGTTGCTCTGAACCCCCAATGGTGGGCTACCTTGGACCCAACTTTGAATCCTGTAGGTGGTTTACTTACCTGCAAATCTAACAAACACTTACCTCCCCCAGGAACTGTTGAAAATTGCACTGTGTCTAGTCTTAAAATAGCTTATTGCCATTTGTGTGAAAACTGTATATGCTATTTTGTTATTTCAAAGTTCCTAAGTGAAATACCTTTCATTTTTGCCACTATCTTACCTCTAAGGGGAACCCTTGGATTCTGTGCATGATATTTCTTACTTTGAAATAGTACATACAGATCCAACTTCCTACACAATACTCTAGAAATAGAGGTAAATTCCAAACCTCTAAATAACCAGCAACACAACCAAAACAGTGACTTTCCTCACTCCCTTCCACTCCATACATCTCCTGTGGTGGAAAGACTACAACAGTTCCACGCATATTGGCAAAATATCACCACAGACACCTGGGTGTTATCAATTATCCGCAATAGCTATTGCCTAGACTTGATGAACACGCTTCCAACTATTCCACCAAGGTATCACAAATTGAACCTTGTTGTAACAGAACTGTATGTTCTGGGGTTAATCTCTACTACTCAAACAAGCAATAGAATTAGTTCCACAGTCTCAACTAGGAACAGTTTACTCCATATACTTTCTTATTCCCAAAAAAGATGGCACCCTCAGGCCAATATTAGACCTCAGGCCCCTAAATCTGTACATCCTATCAACATTTTCACATGGTAACTCTGCAAGATGTTATCCCACTGCTACAAAATCAAGACTTTGACAGCCTTAGACCTCAAAGATGCGTATTTCCAAATACCCATCCATCCCACAGAAAATACCTCAGATTTGTTATACAAGGTAAACACTACCAATTCAAAGTGTTGCCTTTTGACATAACCGCTCCAAGGGTATTCACAAAGTGCTTAGCAGTAGCTTACCCAAGAAGACAACATATCCATGTCTTTTCATATCTAGACGATTGGCTAATAAAATCAAGCAATTGTACAAAATGCCAAAATCATACATGTTACGTGATAGAAACTCTGCACACCCTAGGTTTTTCTATAAACTACCAAAAGTCACACCTTCAACCAGCACAAGTACAACCATATTTAGGTGCTATCCTAAATGCTCAACGAGTTCTAACTTATCCAAATACACAAAGGATACAAGCTTTTCAAAATCTCATTCCATTTATACAACCAAATGAACAATACACTCTAAGATTTGTCATGAAAATACTAGGAATGATGGTGTCTTGCATTGCAATAGTCCCACATGCAAGATTAAACATGAGGCCCTTACAACAGTGCCTTGCACAACAATGGTCACGGGCACATGGTCAACTTCAAGATCTAGTGTTGGTAGACTGCCAGACACATGTCCCTTCAGTGGTGGAATCGCAGCAACTTAATCAAGGTGCGGTCATTTCAACACCCTGTGCCTCAGACCATAATTACAACAGATGCATCAATGATTGGTTGGAGAGCTCACCTAAACAATCGCAATATTCAAGGGCAATGGGATGTCAAACAGAAACAGCTACACATAAACCATTTAGAGTTATTAGCTGTGTTCCTTGCCCTCAAAGCATTTCAACTTTTCAAACAGAAGAATGTTGTCATAAAGACAGACAACATGACAACCATGTATTATCTCAACAAGCAGGGAGGGACACATTCATCTCAGCTGTCCCTTCTTCCCAAACAATTTGGAAATGGCACTTCACAATCAAATTAATCTATTAGCACAGTACATTCCAGGGTTAGACAATCAGTTGGCAGCAGAAATCACCAACAAACGCACAAATGGGAGATTCACCCTCAAGTACTTTCAAATGTGGGGAACACCAAACCTAGATCTATTCGCAACAATCGAAAATACAAAATGCCAAAACTTCGCATCCAGACACCCACCTCCCCTATCCAAGGGCAATGCTCTACAGCTCAATTGGTCAGGGATATTTGCTTACGCTCCCAACCCCCACACTCCTTCCATTTCTGGTCAACAAGTTGCCTCAAACTTCACTCAACATGATACTCATTGCACCAACATGGGCACGTCAGCCATGGTACACAACACTACTAGATCCATCTGTGCTACCTCACTCCAAGCTCCCATGCAGACCAGATTTGTTAACACAAAACAAAGGTCAAATCAGACATCCAGACCCCAATGCTCTCAATCTAGCGATTTTGCTCCTGAAGTCATAGTTTGGATATTTAAAACTCCCTTCAGGATGTATGGAAGTTATTAAACAAGTACAAAAACCCACTACTAGACAGTGCTACGCAAACAAATGGAAAAGATTTGTTTATTATTGTCAATCTAAAACCATAGATCCTCCTTATAGCATCAGTATAAGACATTGTATGTTTACTTAATTTGCAAAAAAACAAATTTAGTTTTTTCCTCAATAAAAATACACCTTACTCCAATATCTGCATATTTACAAAGTATTCAACATAGCTGTTTATTTAGAGTTCCTGTTAAAGCTTTCATAGAGGGCTTAAAACGCATCATTCTACCAAGAACACCACCAGTTTCAACATGGAATTTAAATATTGTACTTACCAGACTTATGGGACCAGCTTCTGAACCCATGTACCCTTACCAAATTCAATTTCTAACATGAAAAGTTGCCTTCCTTGTGGCAATTACTTCTTTAAGAAGAGTAAGTGAAATACAAGCTTTTACTCTCAAATAACCTTTTTTTCTTCCAAGTACACAAACACAAAGTTGTACTAAGAACAAATATAAATTTTCTACCAAAAGTAGTCTCACAATTTCACATCAATCAAACAGTGGAACTGGCAGTCTTTTCCAGAGTCTGTGGCAGAAAGAGCTCTACATACATTAGAGCCCAAAAGAGCTTTACTGTACTACATAGACAGAACTAAACAATTTGGGAAAACAAAACCACTTTTTGTAGCTTTCCAACAACCACATACCGGCAATCCTATATCAAAACAGGGTTTAGCAAGATGGATTGTTAAGTGTATACAAGGCAACTTGTACTCACTCCTAAAGCACATTTTACAAGAAAGAAAGGTGCAACAATGGCTTTTTTTTTTTTTTTTTAAAGGAAACATACCAATGGCTGATAAATGTAAAGCAGCTACATGGTCAACACCTCATACATTTACTAAACACCACTGTGTGGATGTTTTCTCACAACAATAAGCCACAGTAGGACAAGTTGTCCTAAGAACATTATTCCAAATAACTTCAACTCCTACAGGCTAGCCACCGCTATTTTGGGAGGATAAACTGCTTTGTAGTCTATACATAGCATGTGTATCTGCAGCTACACATGCCATTGAACGGAAAATGTCACTTACCCAGTGTACATCTGTTCGTGGCATGTTGTGCTGAGGGTTCATATGCACCCTCCCGGAAGCCTGTAGTAGTTTAAGTTAAACACATTTGTACATATCTATATACATTTGCATGGACATCTTTTTTTCTCATACTTGATCACTCCTTTCTTCACCCTATGCAGGGAAAACAATCTAACAGTGGAGTCGATGACCATGCGCAATGGAACCGAGAGGAGGAGTCATTCGATCTGGTGACTCTGAAAGACTTCTTCGAACAAAAACAACTTGTAACACTGAGAGCCCAACACTAGGGCATGTGTAGCTGCAGATACACATGCTGTGCATTATCCTGCCATCTAGTGTTGGGCTCAGTGTGTTACAAGTTGTTTTTCTTCGAAGAAGTCTTTTCAAGTCACAAGACCGAGGGACTCCTCCCTTTCGGCTCCATTGCGCATGGGCATCGACTCCATCTTAGATTGTTTTCTTTCCGCCATCGGGTTCGGACGTGTTCCTCTTAGCTCCGTATTTTGAATCGGGAAAATTAGCTAATTATCGAAAATTCGACGGTATTGTTCGCGCTCTGTACGGGTTTAGTGTTAGTATATCGACAACGATAGAAGAAGCGCTCCGGCGGCCCTTCAGGGCTTCCACTCTTTAGCGGGCCTGGTCGCCTCACTGCGTCCATCGTCGAAACTAATGGACCGGACCCCCTTCCGCTTCTGTCCGACTTGCCACGTGAAGTATCCTTATACAGACCAACACTTGGTCTGTAATCTGTGTCTATCACCGGAACAAAAGGAGGATACTTGCGAGGCCTGCCGGGCATTTCGATCGAAAAAGACCCTACGCGATCGAAGAGCCAGAAGAATTCAAATGGCGTCGTCACCGAGAGAACAGATCGGCGTCGAAGAGGAGGAAAGAATCTCCATACAAGGAACGGACTCAGACTCCGAAAGTGAGCTACCGATGACAACGCAGAAAACTGTGAGTAAAACTGCCCCGTCCAAGACTCACTCCAAGATCATAAAGGCCAAGGGGATGCCACCGCTAGCAGGCCATGGCTTAATCCGTCGAAAACACAGTGACCAACCATCGGCATCGAAAAAGGCTTCACTACTGCCGAAGACATCAGACTCCAGTCGAGATTCCGGCTCTGAACGATCTCGGCACAGAGAGTTCGACACACCCAAGGTGAAAAAAGTTACCTCTGAACTGAAAAAGACTGTTTCGAAACCTTCGGTACTGAAAAAGGCAGCCTCGGAGCCGAAATTAGGCTCTTACACGGAAGAGCGCAGACTTTCCAGCCAAATGCAAGAACATAGATTTGAGCAGGAAATAAGTATGGGGGAACCAGACCATACCCAAAGGAGGCTGCATATCCAGAAAGAGACTGGTAAAATACAAACACTTCCTCCAATTAAAATCAAAAGAAAGCTGGCATTTCAGGAGTCAGAAATGCAGCCAAAGGCAAAGGTGGCAAGCGATAAAACACCACCACCAAGGTTTTCACCACAGCCTTCTCCACTACATTCACCACAGCTGTCCCCGGTAACAACACCCCCAATGCAGTCACCGACACACACAGGGATGACACAGGATGACCCGGATGCATGGGACTTATATGATGCACCGGTCTCTGACAACAATCCCGATTGTTACCCAACAAGGCCGTCACCTCCAGAGGACAGCACTGCATATATGCAGGTACTATCAAGGGCAGCTACTTTCCACAATGTAGCAATGCATGCGGAGCCAATAGAGGATGATTTCCTATTTAACACCTTGGCATCCACCCACAGCTCCTACCAAAGTCTGCCAATATTCCCAGGCATGCTCAAGCATGCAAAACAGGTCTTCCAGGACCCAGTAAAAGGCAGAGCTATCACGCCTAGGGTGGAGAAAAAATACAAACCTCCCCCAACGGACCCTGTGTTTATAACACAGCAACTGACACCAGATTCTGTGGTCATGGGAGCATCAAGAAAGAGGGCAAACTCCCAATCATGAGGAGACGCACCACCGCCTGACAAGGAAAGTCAAAAGTTTGATGCTGCAGGCAAACGAGTGGCAGCACAGGCAGCCAATCAATGGCGGATTGCCAACTCGCAAGCTCTACTGGCTCGCTACGACAGGGCACACTGGGACGAGATGCAACACATGATACAGCACTTGCCCAAGGAACACCAGAAACATGCCCAACAGGTTGTTGAAGAAGGACAAGCAATTTCCAATAACCAGATAAGGTCTGCATTGGACTCTGCAGACACAGCAGCACGGACAGTCAACACTGCAGTAACCATTCGCAGGTATGCATGGTTACGGAGCTCAGGTTTTAAACCGGAAATCCAACAAGCTGTGTTAAATATGCTGTTTAACCAGGAACAATTGTTTGGGCCGGAGGTGGACACGGTAATTGAAAAACTAAAAAAGGACACAGACACGGCCAAAGCCATGGGTGCGCTCTACTCCCCACAAAGCAGAGGCACTTTTAGAAAGCCACAATTTAGAGGGGGGTTTCGTACTCAGACACCAGAGCCTTCCACCTCACAAACCAGACCCACCTATCAGGGGCAGTACCAGAGAGGAGGGTTTTGAGGCTCATACAGGGGTGGACAATTCCCAAGAGCAAGGGGAAAATTCCAAAGCCCTAAAACAGGTCAAGCCAAACAGTGACTTCAATGTCACAAACCCCCAACACTTAACACCAGTGGGGGGAGACTTACTGCATACTACAAAAACTGGACAAACATAATTACGGACGCATGGGTCCTAGCCATTATCCAACATGGTTATTGCATAGAATTCATATATTTCCCACCAGATGTGCCCCCAAGAGCACACAATATGTCCAAACAACACTTAGACCTGTTACAACTAGAAGTCCAAGCATTGTTACAAAAACAAGCAATAGGATTAGTACCCAACCATCAAAAAGGAACAGGTGTCTACTCCCCATACTTTCTAATCCCAAAGAAAGACAAAACGTTGAGACCCATATTAGACCTCAGAACGCTGAATCTCTATATCAAATCAGATCACTTCCACATGGTAACACTTCAAGACGTGATTCCCTTGCTCAAAAAACAGGACTACATGTCAACGTTAGATCTCAAGGATGCATATTTCCACATACCCATACATCCTTCGCACAGGAAATACTTAAGGTTTGTAATTCACTGCGTGCATTATCAATTCAAGGTGTTGCCATTCGGGATAACAACAGCCTCAAGGGTATTCATAAAATGCCTTGCAGTAGTAGCCGCCCATATAAGGAGACAGCACATGCACGTATTCCCATACTTAGACGATTGGTTAATAAAAACCAGCACTCAGCAACAGTGTCTTCTTCACACACAATACGTTATAGAAACTCTACACAAACTAGGGTTTTCTATAAATTACCAAAAATCACATATACAACCATCCCAGATACAACAATACTTGGGAGCAACACTCAACACACAAAAGGCGATTGCTACTCCAAGTCCGCAAAGGGTACTAGCGTTCCAAAATATAGCATTAAACATGCAGCCAAACCAACACTACCAAGTAAGGTTTGTAATGAAACTTCTAGGCATGATGTCTTCATGCATAGCCATTGTCCCAAACGCAAGATTACACATGCGGCCCTTACAACAGTGCCTAGCAAAACAATGGACACAAGCACAGGGTCAACTCCAAGATCTAGTGTTGATAGACCGCAAGACACACTTCTCGCTTCAATGGTGGAACCCTATAAATTTAAACCAAGGGCGGCCATTGCAAGACCCAGTGCCTCAATACTTGATCACAACAGATGCTTCCATGATGGGGTGGGGAGCACACCTCAACCAGCACAGTATACAGGGACAATGGGACATTCAACAAAAACAACTGCACATAAATCATTTAGAACTGTTGGCAGTGTTTCTAGCATTTAAAGCATTTCAACCACTGATAGCCCACAAACACATTCTCGTCAAAACAGACAATATGACGACAATGTATTACCGCAACAAACAAGGAGGGACACACTTGTCACAACTGTCTCTCTTAGCACAGAAAATTTGGCATTGGGCAATTCACAATCACATTTGCCTAATAGCACAATACATCCCAGGCATTCAAAACTAGTTAGCCGACAATCTCAGTCGAGATCACCAACAAACACACAAATGGGAAATTCATCCCCAGAACCTACAAGATTACTTTCTATGCTGGGGAACACCAAAAATAGACCTATTCGCAACAAAAGAAAACGCAAAATGCCAAAACTTCACATCCAGGTACCCACACCCTCTGTCCAAGAGCAATGCGTTATGGATCAGTTGGTCAGGGATATTTGCTTAAGCTTTTCCCCCTCTCCCACTCATTCCTTATCTGGTAAACAAACTGAGTCAAAACAGACTCAAACTAATACTCATAGCACCAACCTGGGCTCGCCAACAGTGGTACACAACACTGCTGGACCTATCAGTAGTACCTCACGTCAAATTACCAAACAGGCCAGATCTGTTAACTCAACACAAACAACAGATCAAACACCCGAATCCAGCATCGCTCAATCTAGCAATCTGGCTCCTGAAGTCTCAGAATTTGGACACTTAGACCTTACTCAAGAATGTATGGAGGTCATTAAACAAGCTAGGAAACCTACTACAAGACATTGTTATGCAAACAAATGGAAAAGATTTGTTTACTACTGCCACAATAATCAAATTCAACCACTACATGCTTCCACAAAGAACATTGTAAGTTACTTATTACACTTACAAAAGTCTAAACTAGCATTCTCTTCTATTAAAATACATCTCACAGCAATATCTGCCTATCTGCAGATTACACATTCAATATTGCTTTTTAGAATCCCAGTTATCAAAGCATTTATGGAGGGATTAAAGAGAATCATACACCCGAGAACACCCACCAGTACCTTCGTGGAACCTTAATATTGTATTAACACGACTCATGGGACCACCATTTGAACCCATGCACTCTTGTGAAATGCAATACTTAACTTGGAAGGTAGCCTTCTTAATAGCTATCACATCTCTTAGAATAGTAAGTGAAATACAAGCATTTACTATACAAGAACCCTTTATACAAATACATAAACATAAAGTGGTTCTCCGTACAAATCCCAAATTATTACCAAAAGTTATATCACCATTCCACCTAAACCAAATAATGGAACTCCCATTCTTCTTTCCACAACCAGACTCAGTAGCCGAAAGAGCCTTACATACGTTAGACATAAAAAGAGCATTAATGTATTATACTGACAGAACCAAACAGTTTCGCAAAACAAAACAATTGTTTGTAGCCTTCCAAAAGCCTCATGCAGGGAATCCTATATCCAAGCAAGGCATTGCCAGATGGATAGTGAAATGTATTCAAACCTGCTATATTAAAGCAAAAAGAGACCTACCTATTACACCAAAGGCGCATTCCACTAGGAAAAAAGGCACCACAATGGCTTTTCTAGGGAATATACCTGTGACAGAAATTTGTAAGGCAACCACACGGTCTACACCTCATACATTCACAAAACATTTCTGTGTAGATGTGTTAACAACACAACAAGCCACAGTAGGACAGGCTGTATTATGAACATTATTTCAAACAACTTCAACTCCTACAGGCTAGGCCACCGCTTTTGGGGAGATTACTGCTTATTAGTTTATGCACATCATGTGTATCTGCAGCTACACATGCCATCGAACGGAAAATGTCACTTACCCAGTGTACATCTGTTCATGGCAAGAGACACTGCAGATTCACATGCGCCCTCCCACCTCCCCGGGAGCCTGTAGCCGTTATAAGTTGAAAGAAAATTGTTAATTTGTAAATAAATACTATTTTAATACACACTATGTACATACATACTTACTCCATTGCATGGGCACATTTAGCATATTCACAACTCCTACCTCACCCTCTGCGGGGAAAACAATCTAAGATGGAGTCGATGCCCATGCGCAATGGAGCCGAAAGGGAGGAGTCCCTCGGTCTCGTGACTCGAAAAGACTTTTTCGAGAAAAAAACAACTTGTAACACTCCAAGCCCAACACTAGATGGCAGGATAATGCACAGCATGTGAATCTGCAGCGTCTCATGCCACGAACAGATGTACACTGGGTAAGTGACATTTTCCATATATATTTATGTGTTCGATGGCATGTGTAGCTGCAGATACACGTGCTAGGCATATTCTGCCATCTAGTGTTGGGCTCGGAGTGCTACAAGTTGTTGTTCTTCGAAGAAGCCTTTTTGAGTCACAAGATTGAGTGACTCCTCCTCTGGGTGATGGTGCGCATGGGCATCGAGTCCTTTGTTAGATTGTTTTCTTTCTGGTTCAGATGTGTTCCCTCTCACTCCAAGAGATTTCTGTTCAGTACTATCTGACCTTCTCTATCTCCTTCAACATCTGTATCGTTGTCGAACTCGTTTCTTACTACACTCAATCCGATTTTTTGCATCAGGCTTGATTAAGCGTACTTTCGGGCGCCTGTGCCCTTCTCGGGCCTACTGCATCACACTCTCATGGATCAGACTCCATTTTGATTCTGCCCTCTGTGCCACACAAAGTTCTCCTGCACCGATCATCACTCTGTCTCTAACCTCTGCCTCTCGCCGGACCACAGGGAAGACACCTGCGAGGTGTACTGATCCTTCCGATCTAAAAAAGGGATCGAAGAGCAAGATGGCTACAGATGGCATCGAATTCAGTGGAACAAACGCCTGACATCTTCGGTGAGGAACAGGTACAGAGTGTGGTCTCCATCCCAGACTCAGACTCAAATGGGGACAGCCAAATTATTCCTGTGGCGCACTATGTGAGTACACTAGCCCCTTCCTATCAAAAACAGATTTTTAAAAAAATCACAGAAGGCCTTGGGTCCACAACTGCTTGCCGGCCGTGGTCCGACCAAAAAACATATCGTCCACTGACCCGCTGGTTCGGTGCCGAAAAAGGCCAAAACTCACTCCACTGAACAAACTACTGTGCCTGTTCTGGCATTGAGTAGAAAGATGGAGGCTTCCACTTCGTAACTGAGATGGCTACATACCACATCGGAGCCAAAACATCCAATTTCCGCTTCGGAGCTGAAAACACTTTCATCTATGGTTCAAACCATTTATTATTATTTTTTTTTTTTGTCCTGTTGTTTAAAGCATTCTATCACCAAGCTTTTGGAGCATCCATTGGTGGGAAGCAAACACATTCAATCTCCAGAACAGGAAATATATGAAACAGACAGACCAATTCTTGAGGTCATGGACCCTAAGCAAAGGAGAATACAGATCCAAAAGGGTACAGAGAAGATTATTGCCTCTTCTCCTTCTATAACAAAGAGGAGACGAACATTCCAACAAACTTTTGAAACTGGATATTCACTGGCGAAAATTGTAAGGAAATGGCTCCCTGTTGCAGTTACCCCCCATTTTTTGCCTGATACTGATGCTGACTTGACTGAGAAGTGTGCTGGGACCCTGCTAACCAGGCCCCAGCACCAGTGTTATGTCACCTAAAATGTACCATTGCTTCCACAATTGGCACACCCCTGGCACACAGATACGTCCCTTGTAAAAGGTACCAGTGGTACCAAGGGCCCTGTGACCAGGGAAGGTCCCTAAGGGCTGCAGCATATGTTGTGCCACCCTAAGGGACCCCTCACCTAACACATGCACACTGCCATTGCAGATTGTGTGTGTTGGTGGGGGAGAAAAAGGCAAAGTCGACATGGCATCCCCCTCAGGATGCCATGCACACAAAATACTGCCTGTGGCATAGGTAAGTCACCCCTCTAGCAGGCCTTACAGCCCTAAGGCAGGGTGCACTATACCACAGGTGAGGGCAATATGCCCCTACAGTGTCTAAGTCTATTCTTAGACATTGTAAGTACAGTTGTGGCCATATTAAGTATATGGTCTATGAGGTTGTCAAAAACGAGCTCCACAGCTCCATAATGGCTACACTGAATACTGGGAAGTTTGGTATCAAACTTCCCAGAATAATAAACCCACACTGATGCCAGTGTTGGATTTATTAATAAATGCACACAGAGGACATCTTAGAGATGCCCCCTGGATTTTACCCAATTGTTCAGTGCAGGACTGACTGGTCTGTGCCAGCCTGCTGCTGAGAGACGAGTTTCTGACCCCATGTGGTGAGGGCCTTTGTGCTCTCTGAGGACAGAAACAAAAGCCTGCTCTGGGTTGAGGTGCTTCACACCTCCCCCCTGCAGGAACTGTAACACCTAGCACTGAGCCTCAAAGGCTCAGGCTTCATGTTACAGTGCCCCAGGGCACTCCAGCTAGTGGAGATGCCCGCCCCCTGGACACAGCCCCCACTTTTGGCGGCAAGTCCAGGGGAGATAATGAGAAAAACAAGGAGGAGTCACCCACCCGTCAGGACAGCCCCTAAGGTGTCCTGAGCTGAGGTGACCCCTGCCTTCAGAAATCCTCCATCTTGATTTTGGAGGATTCCCCCAATAGGAATAGGGATGTGCCCCCCTCCCTTCCGGGAGGAAGCACAAAGTGGGTGTAGCCACCCTCAAGGACAGTAGCCATTGGCTACTGCCCTCCCAGATCTAAACACACCCCTAAATTCAGTATTTAGGGGCACCCCAGATCACGGGAAATCAGATTCCTGCAACCTAAAGATGAAGAAGGACTGCTGACCCGAAGCCTTGCAGAGAAGACGGAGACACTAACTGCTTTGGCCACAGCCCTACCGGCCTGACTCCCCACTTCAAGAAAAACTGCAACAGCGACACGTCCCTCAGGGTCCAGCGACCTCTGAAGCCTCAGAGGACTACCCTGCATCTAAAAGGACCAAGAACTCCAGAGGACAGCGGCCCTGCTCCAAAGAAACTGGAACTTTGCAACAAAGAAGCAACTTTTAAAGACCACACGTTTCCCTCCGGAAGCGTGAGGCTTTCCACTCTGCACCCGACGCCCCCGGCTCGACCTGCGGAAAACTAACACTACAGGGAGGACTCCCTGGCGACTGGGAGCCCGTGAGTAGCCAGAGTTGACCCCCCTGAGCCCCCGCAGCGACGCCTTCAGAGGGAATCCAGAGGCTCCCCCTGACCGCGACTGCCTGCTTCAAAGAACCTGACACCTGGTAAACGCACTGCACCCGCAGCCCCCAGGACCTGAAGGATCCAACTTTCAGTGCAGGAGTGACCCCCAGGAGGCCCTCCCCCTAGCCCAGGTGGTGGCTACCCCGAGGAGCCCCCCCTTGCCTGCCTGCATCGCTGAAGAGACCCCTGGATCTCCCATTGAAACCTATTGCGAACCTGACGCCTGTTTGCACACTGCACCCGGCCGGCCCGTGCCGCTGAGGGTGTACTTTCTGTGGTGACTTGTGTCCCCCCCCCCCCCGGTGCCCTATAAAACCCCCCTGGTCTGCCCTCCGAAGTCACGGGTACTTACCTGCTGGCAGACTGGAACTGGGGCACCCCTATTTCCTATGTGTTTTGGGCACCATTTTGACCTCTGCACCTGACCGGCCCTGAGCTGCTGGTGTGGTAACTTTGGGGTTGCCCTGAACCCCCAATGGTGGGCTACCTTGGACCCAACTTTGAACCCTGTAAGTGCTTTACTTACCTGTGAAACTAACAAATACTTACCTCCCCCAGGAACTGTTGATTTTTGTACTGTGTCCAATTTTAAAATAGCTTATTGCCATTTTTGCCAAAACTGTACATGCAATTGTGATGATTCAAAGTTCCTAAGATACCTGAGTGAAATACCTTTCATTTAAAGTATTGTTTGTAAATCTTGACCCTGTGGTTCTTAAAATAAACTAAGAAAATATATTTTTCTATATAAAAACCTATTGGCCTGGAATTGTATTTGAGTGTGTGTCCCTCATTTATTGCTTGTGTGTGTACAACAAATGCTTAACACTACCCTCTGATAAGCCTACTGCTCGACCACACTACCACAAAATAGAGCATTTGAATTATCTCTTTTTGCCACGATCTTACCTCTAAGGGGAACCCTTGGACTCTGTGCATGCTATTTCTTACTTTGAAATAGTACATACAGAGCCAACTTCCTACAAAAACATTTAAACAAAGAAGTCAAAGTCTGTGCATCAGTCTTCTTCACCGCATTCACCTTTCTGTCCCTCTTCACCACCTCACACTCCACCACCACCTTCATCCACAGTTTTCCACCCAATCTTCTGTCTCCTCACATGGGGATTGTTTAGGTGACAGTAATTATAACATACACCCATGGGATATGTACGATTCTGACCCAATACTATCTAATGACCTAATTTCTGGTCAACAAAATCCGTCACCCCTCCCTCACTATAATACTCATAGCTCACATGTGGGCATGGCAACACTGGTACACAGCACTGTTGGATCTGTCTGTAGTACCACATTGAAAACTTCCAAACAGACCAGACTTATTAATCAGAACAAAGGTCAAATCGAGCATCCCAATCCCAGTGTACTCAACCTGGCGATTTGGCTCCTGAAGTCATAGAATTTGTATATCTGCAGCTTTAATGCGAACGTATGGACATTCTGAAAGAAGCACGCAAACCTACAACTAGACAGTGCTATGCAGCTAAATGGAAATGTTTTGTATACTACGGTCAACCTAAAAACATTGATCCATTTAAAGCATCACTACAGGATATTGCTTATTTGCTTCACAAGCAAATCTGGCATAGTCATCTATTAAAATCCATTTAACAGCAATATCAGCTTACGTCCAAAACAGGCAGCATACTTCTCTGTTAGAATACCTGTCATAAAAGCTTTTCCGCATAGAGGTCCACCAGCTCCTGCCTGGAATCTTAACATTGTGCTCACAAGACTTAAGAATCCACCGTTTGAACCTATGCATTCTTGCATTCTTTAATTTCTCTCATGTAAAGCTGCTTTCCTGGTAACAAATATTTCCTTGAGGAGAGCAAGTGAAATTGAAGCATTCACTTTAGAAGAATCCTTCTTCCAAATTCACAAACACAAAATAGTACTTGGGACGAATCCAAAATATCTACCAAAAGTGGTTTCACCATTTCACTTCAGTCAGTGGAATTGCCAGCCTTCTTTCCAGAGCCAGATTCAGTTGCTGAAAGAGCTCTACACACTTGATCTCAAGAGCTCTCATTTATTATGTAGACAGAGCAAAAGATTTTAGAAAATAAACTACTTTTTGTAGCTTTTCATCAGCCTCATAAAAGAAATCCTATTTCCAAACAAGCATTGGCCAGATGGATAGTAAAGTGTATTCAAACTTGCTATCTTAAAGCTAAAAGGCAACTATTAGTAACTCCTAAAGCACATTCTACTAGAAAGAAAGGAGCATCAATTGCATTTTTGGGAAATATACCAATGGCAGACATTTGTAAAGCAGCCACATGGTCCACACCACACACATTTACCAAACACTATGGTATAGATGTGCTCTCTCTCCAACAAGCAAATGTTGGTCAAGCAGTGCTTAAAACACTATTTCAAACAACTCCAACAGGCTAGCCATCGCTTACTTAGGAGGAGACTGCTTTTCAGTCTGCACAGCATGTGTATTTGCAGCTACTCATGCCTTCGAATGGAAAATGTCACATACCAAGTGTACATCTGTTCGTGGCATGTAGTGCTGCAGATTCACATGCGCCCTCCCTCCTCACTGGAAGCCTGTAGCCGTTGTAGTATTTTTTTAATTTTTTTTATGTAGATACGGATGTTCGATGGCATGTGTAGCTGCAGATACAGCACCTGTTTTTCCTCCATGGTGTCGATAAACTCTGTATTCTTCGTTGCCATTTCCAGTTTCCTGGCTTTCCGGTCACGCAGGGCCTTCTTGGATTGAAACGATCAACAGGCCTTACAATCCTTTTCTCAGTGATCGGGAAAGAGACCGATGACAAGGTGTTGGTCTGTGTATGTACATTTTGTGTGTCATCAGGGACAAAATCGAAATGGAGTCCGATCCATCAGGCTTCGATACGGTAGGCCCGAACAGGCCAGAGTTGGGCGCTCGCGCCCAGAGGTAAATTTGGTTTTCGACTACTATCGGTTCAACTATGGGTGGAAACGCGATCTAAACAATACAGAGGGTCAAAGAAAGTTATCTAAGGTTTCCGAATCGAAATCTCGGAGCGAGAGGAAACACATCCGAACCTGACAGCGGAAAGAAAACAATCTAACAATGGAGTTAATGCCCATGCACAGTATGACCGATAGGACAAGTCACTCCATCCCGTGATTCCGAAAAGACTTAGAAGAAAAACAGCTTGTAACACTCCGAGCCAAACACTAGATGGCAGAAGCAATGCACAGCATGTGAATCTGCAGCACTACATGCAACGAACAGATGTACACTGGGTAAGTGACATTTTCCGCACATTGCATGGGCATCTTCTTTACTTACAATATATATGTGTACATACCCAACTCTTCACTCCTTACTTTACCCTCCTGCGGGAAAACAATTTAACAAAGGTCTCTATGCCCATGCGCGCTATCACCGAGAGGAGGAGTCAATTGATCTTGTGACTCGAAAAAGCTTCTTCGAAGAAAAACAACTTGTAACACTCCGTGCCCAACACTAGATGGCGGAATATGCACAGCATGTGAATCTGCAGCACTACGTGCCCTGAACAGATGTACACTAGGTAAGTGACATTATATTATATATATATATATATATATATGTTCGATGGCATGTGTAGCTGCAGATACACATGCTGTGCACTGTTCCTGACATCTAGTGTTGGGCTTGGAGTGTTACAAGTTGTTTTTCTTCGAAGAAGTCTTTTCGAGTCACGGGACTGAGAGACTCCTTCCTTTTGGCTCCATTGCGCATGGGCGTCGACTCCATCTTAGATTGTTTTCTTTCCGCCATCGGGTTCGGATGTGTTCCTCTTCGCTCCGTAATTCGAATCGGGAAACTTAGAAAATGATCGAAATTCGACGGTATTGTTTACGTTCGGGACCGGTTTAGTTTCATCACATCGGCACCAACAACAAGACCGTACTTCACCAAGGCCTGGTCGGCCCGACCACACCCGTCGTCGAAGACTAATGGACCGGACCCCCTTCCATTTCTGTCCAAAGTGTCACGCCAAGTATCCTTATGCAGACCAGCATCGGGTCTGTAACCTGTGTTTATCGCCCAAACACAGAGAGGATACTTGTGAGGCCTGCCGAGCGTTTCGATCCAAAAAGACTTTAAGGGATCAACGCGCAAGACAACTACAGATGGCGTCGAAGCCGACACAACATCTCAACGTCGAAGAAGAGATGCGGATATCCATTCAAGGTTCGGACTCGGATGAATCCGACGGTGATCGACCGCGGGCGCAAAAAGTGAGTACACTTGCCCCGTCCCACACCCAAGGTCAGACCAAAAAACTAAAGGCCACGGGGACGCCACTGCCGGAATGCCATGGCTCCACCCACAGAAAAGAAGGTGACCAAGTAACATCGGCACTGAAAAAGGCCAAAACGTTGCAGAAGACTTCCAACTCCGGTCGAAAAACCGGGACCGAAAAGAGTTGGCATTGAGTGATCGAGTCGAGCAAGCCTCGAAAGAGCCTATCGGAACCGAAAAAGACAATTTCCATGGGAATTTCGGTACCGAAAAAAACTACTTCTTAGCCCAAAAGGACTTCCTACACGGAAGAGCAAGGGCTCTCTTTACAGCTCAAATAAAGGCACAGATTTGAGCAGGAACTGGATTTGGAAGAGCATGACCAAACTCAGCAGAAGCTACAAATCCAGAAAGACACAGGGAAGATACAAACCATCCCTCCGCTCAAAATCAAAAGAAAACTGGCTTTTCATGAGACTGAGATGCAACCAATAGCCAAAGTGGTTAGAGAAAAGTCACCATCCCCACATTTCTCACCACAAGGGTCCCCGCTCCAATCACCACAGTTGTCACCAGTGGGTACACCAATGGCACAGTCACCCACACATACTGGGATGACTCAAGACGATATGGACCCCTGGGATCTATACAACCCACCAGTTTCGGACAACAGTCCAGAGTGTTACCCAACGAAACCTTCACCGCCAGAGGACAGTACGTCCTATACGCAGGTACTGGCCAGAGCAGCAACATTTCACAATGTGACAATGCACTCGGAACCAGTGGAAGATGACTTCCTATTTAACACTCTAGCAACCACGCATGCATCGTACCAAAGCCTGCCAATGTTACCGGGCATGCTTAGACATGCACAACCGGTTTTTCAAGAACCAGTAAAAGGGCGAGCCATCACACGAGGGTCGAAAAGAAATATAAACCGCCCCGTCAGACCCTGTGTTTATTACACAACAGCTCCCTCCGGACTCAGTGGTTGTGGGGACTGCAAGAAAACGGGCAAATTCGCAGTCATCAGGGGATGCGCCACCCCCTGATAAAGTCGTAAATTCGATGCTGCAGGGAAGAGAGTGGCATCGCAAGCAGCCAATCAGTGGCGAATTGCTAACTCACAAGCCCTACTTGCCCGCTACGACAGAGCACATTGGGACGAGATGCAGAACATCATCCAGCACCTACCCAAAGAGCATCAAAAACGTGCCCAACAAGTGGTTGAAGAAGGACAGGCCATATCAAACAACCAGATCCACTCTGCACTAGACTCTGCTGATACAGCAGCACGAACTGTCAATACAGCAGTAACAATTAGAAGGCATGCATGGCTGCGAAGTTCTGGGTTTAAACCAGAGATACAGCAGGCGGTATTGAATATGCCGTTTAGTCAATAACAGCTATTCGGGCCGGAAGTGGATACCGCAATAGAAAAAATGAAAAAGGACACAGACCCTGCCAAAGCCATGGGCGCGCTCTACTCCTCTCAATACAGGTGGACATTTAGGAAACCACAGTTTAGGGGGAGGGTTTAGACAACAACCCTCAGAACCATCCACCTCCCAAACAAAACCCACTTACCAGCCTCTGTAACAGAGAGGTGGGTTTCGTGGTTCCTATAGAGGACAGTTCCCAAGAGGAAGAGGGAAATTCCAGCCTGCCAAACCAACCCCTAGTAGCAAGCAGTGACTTCAATGTCACACTTCCCCAACATATATCACCGGTGGGGGGGGAGATTAACCAAATACCACCACAATTGGACACACATTACCACGGACATGTGGGTCCTATCAATTATCCAACATGGTTACTGCATAGAGTTCACAAAATTCCCCCCAGATGTTCCCCCAAGAACGCACAAAATGTCCATACAACACTTAGACCTATTACAAATAGAGGTCCAAGCACTGCTAGCAAAAGAAGCCATAGAACTAGTACCTCCTCACCAGAAAGGAACAGGGGTTTACTCCTTGTATTTCCTTATCCCAAAGAATGACAAAACGTTAAGGCCTATCTTAGATTTCAGAACACTGAATCTCTTCATCAAATCAGATGATTTCTGATCACATGGTAACACTTCAGGACGTAGTCCCCTTACTAAAACAAGGGGAATACATGGCAACACTGGATCTCAAAGATGCGTATTTTCACATACCCATCCATCCATCCATCTCACAGGAAATACCTCAGGTTTGTAATACAAGGCAAACATTACCAATTCAAGGTGTTGCCGTTCGGAATAACAGCCCCCAGGGGATTTACAAAACGTCTAGCTGTAGTAGCAGCTCATATAAGGAGACATCACATGCATGTATTCCCATATCTAGACGATTGGCTAATAAAAGCCAACATTCAACGACAATGTCACGTTCACACGCAATACGTAATAGATACTCTACACAAACTAGGGTTTTCTGTAAATTACCAAAAATCACATTTGCAACCATCCCAAATACAACAGAACTTGGGAGCAACGCTCAACACACAAAAAGCAATTGCCACTCCAAGTCCACAAAGAGTTCTATCGTTTCAAAATATAAGATCAACCATGCTGCCAAACCAACAATACACTGTCAGGTTTGTGATGAAACTTCTAGGCATGATGTCATCATGCATAGCTATTGTCCCAAAAGCAAGGCTAAACATGCAGCCCTTACAACAGTGCCTAGCAAAACAATGGACGCAGGCACAGGGTCAACTGCAAGATCTAGTGTTGATAGACCGACAAACACACTCTTCGCTTCAATGGTGGAACCCTGTAAATTTAAACAAAGGGCAGCCTTTTCAAGACCCAGGCCCTCATTCCAACCCTGGCGGTCATAGACCGCCAGGGTGGCTGTCCACGGAAGCACCGCCAACAGGCTGGCGGTGCTTCATGTGGTATTCCGACCCCCAGCCGGGTCCGGCGGTTTCCCGCCGGATTAGCCCCGGCTGGGAGAATCCTCCATGGCGGCGCTGCAAGCAGCGCCGCCATGGGGATTCCGACCCCCTTCCCGCCAGCCTGTTTCTGGCGGTTTTCACCGCCAGAAACAGGATGGCGGGAACGGGTGTCCTGGGGCCCCTGGGGGCCCCTGCACTGCCCATGCCACTGGCGGGTGCCCGCCAGCCCAGCGGGAAAGTCTGAATGGCCCCCGCGGTCTTTTGACCGCGGAGCGGTCAATTGGCGGCGTAAGTTTGGCGGGCGGCGACCGGCGCCCGCCAAACTTAGAATGACCCCCCCAGTGCCTCACGCCATTATCACAACAGACGCATCCATGATTGGGTGGGGAGCACACCTCAACAATCACAGCATACAAGGTCAGTGGGACAATCAGCAAAAACAACTTCACATAAATCACTTAGAACTGTTAGCAGTCTTTCTAGCACTAAAAGCCTTTCAACCCCTTCTAAACCACAAACATATTCTTGTCAAGACAGACAATATGACAACAATGTATTATCTAAACGAACAGGGGGGACACACTCATCACAGCTGTGTCTCTTAGCACAAAAAATTTGGCATTGGGCAATTCACAACAACATTCGCCTGATAGCACAATATATACACCAGGCATTCAAAATCAAATAGCCGACAATCTCAGCCGAGATCAACAGCAAACTCACGAGTGGGAAATACATCCCCAGATTCTACAAGATCACTTCTACCGCTGGGGGACACCAAACATAGATCTGTTTGCAACAAAAGAAAATGAAAAATGTCAAAACTTCGCGTCCAGATACCCACACCCTCAGTCCAAGGGCAATGCTCGATGGATCAGCTGGTCAGGGATATTTGCTTAAGCTTTTCCCCCTCTCCCGCTCATTCCTTATCTGGTCAACAAACGGAGTCAAAACAAACTGATACTTATATCACCAACGTGGGCTCGCCAACCGTGGTACACCACACTGTTGGACTTATCGGTAGTACCCCACATTAAACTACCAAACAGACCAGATCTGTTAACACAACACAAACAACAGATCAGACACCCGAATCCAGCATCGCTCAACCTAGCAATCTGGCTCCTGAAGTCTTAGAATTTTGATATCTAAACCTCTCTAAAAAGTGTATGGAGGTCATTAAACAAGCAAGAAAACCCACAACAAGACATTGTTATGCTAATAAATGGAAAAGGTTTGTTTGCTACTGCCAGGCTATTCAAATTATGCCGTTAGGCGTCTCCACACAAAACATTCTAAGTTATTTTCTACACCTACAAAAGTCAGTCAGTCAGTCAGTCAAAGTACTTTATTTCGATAAACAAATATCATAAAAAGGCATAAAAAAAAAAAAAGTGCAATCAAATATTACGGCAATCAACAATTCATATTATCTACAATGTTTAAAAAGGGGGGGTCAGTAAAGTAAAACATCCTAAAAAAAAAACAAACAAAAAAAAAACGTCATTTAACGTAAAACATTAATATTCTCCCAGATTCGCAGAAATTACATTTCCTATAAAAAATTAATTAGTCACTCAATTTATTACAATAAAATAATCGGATTGATGGCGAGCTTCTTTTTCTTAACCCTAACAGCTCCCACTAAAAAACTAGCAACATGGAACATAATCCTAGGGGTCTGTAATAACTGTAAGAACAAGAGGGCAGGTTTGACCTGTATGAACCCCTCCTCCTTTAGAATTGGGAACAAGTATTTCTTTCTTAAGGCCGCGTAATGGTCACAGAATAACAGAAAATGCATTGTGTTCTGGATCGAAAAATTATCACAATTACACGGCGTTCCTTTTTCCGGAGGAGACCAGGTTTGAAACTGGCCAAGAGTTAGATGGATCAGGTTAAACCGAAAGCGTGTAAGTAGAAACCGGTGAAAGGGTTGATTTACAATAGACAAATATAATTTGGGGCCCACATAAGTACTCAAAATGATACTGGCCCGCACCGATGGTTTCTCATATTCAACTTGTTCTCTTTCTAGACATAACAGATCTTTCATTTTGCTTTTAATCAGTCCAATATCTTTAACAGTTATTGAATCCGGGGAATAAAAAAGATCCGCTCTCCCTAATCTAACAAACCAATTTTTGATATAAACTAGCCACGCTATTTTATTAACTTTATCCAGCTGCAGGCAATCTTTTAAAATGGAATGGTTGAGCGGAATTTCTTGATTCAGCCAGATCTTTAGCCAGGCTAGAACGGGGGCCAGTTTGATCAAGTCTGAAATATAGCCCACACCCAATTCAGTATGGACAATGTGTGTGGAAGTAGACTGGGGAAGAGAGAGAACCGATCTTAGAAATTTATTTTCCGTGATCTGAATACTTTCCATAGAGCAATAGCCCCATATCGCACTTCCATACGTTGCTATTGTAAGGCATTTTGCTTCATAAATTTTTAGCAAACTAACAATTGGCCTCGCCCCGAGTTTATTCATAAAACCCCGAAGAGCAGAAGACGACTTTACAAGGGCAACATTTCTATTTTTTATCTGGGGGCCCCAGGAACCTTTATCATCGAAAGTGATCCCTAAGTATGGAAATGTTGCTACTCTACACAGTTCTTGACTCCCACAAGTAAAAGTTTTGGGGAGTTTATTTTTATTACCCTTACCCATGATCATAATCTGGGACTTTTTAACGTTGATCTTTAAATCCAAGGAAGTCATAAAAACCTCAAAGACATCCAATAATCGTTGAAGACCAACACCAGTACGAGAAAGCAGGACAGCATCATCCGCGTATAGTAGAACCGGAATACCGAGTTCTCCTATCCGTGGGGTGTCCTGGGTAGCATTTTTTAGTGTAGATTCCAAGGCATTTATATAAATAGTAAAAAGAAGGGGAGCCAGGATGCACCCCTGCCTGACTCCCCTTTCTGAGTTAAAGTGGCTGGTGCATCGCCCCGCAGTAGTAACTCTAACAGAAGCTGTTAGGTCAGTATGTAAATCTACTAAAAGGTTAACAAGAGCCTTATCCAGTCCCATGTCAAGTAAGATTTTCCATAATTTAGATCGATTTACAAGATCAAAGGCTGACGAGAGGTCCATGAACCCCAGATACATGGAACCCTCCTTTGCCTTTGTGTATTTCTCTATTAATAGATACAAATTCAAGCCTTGATCTATAGTACTCCTTTTAGGTCTAAAACCATACTGCACATCTGCTAGGACCCCTTTCTCTGTTAACCAATCGTTCAATTTATTTAAGATAACTCGACCTAAAATTTTCACAGAGGAATCAATCAGTGAAATCGGCCTATAACATGATGGGTCTTGCCTATTACCCTTTTTAAACACTGGTATAATTATAGATTTCTTCCAGGAGGACGGGATTTTATCTAATGCAAGATTATTAAAAACCTTACATAATACCTTAGACCAAAATTTTGGAAAACTTTTAAATACGTCCCCAGGTACCCCATCTGGGCCCGGGGCTTTGTTTTTTGTGGTTAGGTCTATGGCCCTTTCAACATCTGCAACTGCAAAAATAACTGCATCCTTGTCAGGGGAAATTTCCCCCACTTCATCTGCTAAAATTCCACCAAGAGGACCAATATTAGAATATATCTGACTAAAGTGTTTTATCCAGCCCTCATCTGGAATGTTTGCCTCTAAAGGAGTATTAGTGTCATCAGAAAAAAAGGGCTGATTTATTATTTTCCAAAATGAACCACTGTTTTTTAGGGTATCTGGATCCAAGAGTTGAGCCAGGGCGTTATCTTTCAGAGTCCTTTTCCTCTCTAGAATGGTTTTTTTATACACTTTCCTAGCATTTACTATTTTTGATCGATCTTGAGGAATAGTTTTTAATGCCTTAAGTAATACACCATGTGCCTTAGAGCATTCCTTATCAAACCATCTATTGCCATCTAGAGCCTTCTGGCTAGATTTAGCCTGGAGACTACGATTAATTTCTAAGCAAATCTGATCAAATGCTACTATAACCTCCTTAGGATCTGGATTTGCCGCTAGACATATAGAGATTTCATCCTCCACTTTAGAAAAGACCTCCTGAAAAAAAGTTTCAGGGACTATTTTTGTCCACTTCAACCTTCGATTCTGGTCTTTGACCTTGAGGTTCAAGCCCCCACTCTCTGCGACTAGTTTGAGAGAAATCAGTTCAGTGTTCTTAAAAACAAGTACAACAGGATTATGATCACTAAAAACTGACACCTCAGTACAATAATTTAAAACATTATTTAGAAAAAAGAAGACAAATAAATATAATCAATAATAGTACCATTTTCTTTGCCCTTAAACGTAGGGGACCTGCTATTCCCGTCTCCACAGCCAGACTCATATAGATTCCATTTAGCAAGGAAAAGCTCAAGATAATCCCCCTGCCTAGTATGTTCTGGATGAGCAGTTGAGGAAAAGGGAGGGCCTTCCTCATCCCTCCTAATACATGGTAGGGTACATGGATGTATGTTAAAGTCCCCTAGTAATATTAACTTAAAAGTATTAACATTTATACTATAGACTGACAAAAATGTATCCAGGTCATCCAGATTTTGACTGGTGGAATCATTAACATACGAATTGTAAAAATTTATAAAAAGGATCTTACCCTTATCCTGGGTCGAAAGCTCAACAATTAGGCAATTTACTGAGCCCGAGGGGCATTGAGTTAAGGTACCTTTCATATCCAATTTGAAAAGGCTTAATAGTCCCCCCTTAGGTCTCCCTGCCACGCTATTTGTAGCTGGAATGCAAAAATGACAAAAGCCATCTAAGGAAAAGCTATTCGTTTGGTCCCAAGTCTCTTGTAAAGCAATGACATCAAAAGATTTTAGAGTCCTTTCCCATTCGGCTATCCCGGACTTGCTCTTTAAACCAGCAATGTTCCATGTAGCAATCTTGATGGACGATGCTGACGACTGGGAAGAGTTTCCCAAGACATTTGGCAGTCAATCATTTTCCTCCATAGAAGATAAGGCAGCGTACCGATTGTGAAGAGGTAAAGTGTTAACGGTCTGTCTATAAGACGACTGATGATGACTTGGCTCCCCCCTAGTTTGAGACCGGGACATATTCACAGATACATTCGGGGTACAGACATCCATACCTCTTCCGTTCTCATTTGGACATTGCCTTTGCACATACGACAAACGACATTGAGTATTGAGCCCATGATTATAAAAGAAACCTAGAGGTCTAGCATGAACCATATTTTCTAGAGTTGGCAAGGTTGTAGCTCTCAGAAGCACTGTTGCCACGTGTTGTGGGTATTTGAAATTTATAATAATACAGTCTCCACCTCTATTTTTAGGGCCATTGCCAATCCAACTAACTCTGCGGGTAAATAAAATATCATTTGCAAGGGCACAAGGAAATCCACAGTTCTTATTCAACCAAGCAAGCGTCTTGTTTTTAAGAGCAGGATACGTTTCTACCCCAGAGCCATTCGAGCACAAGTCAACCTCTGGGACATTTGTTAGAACCACAGTATATGGTGCACAATCTGGCGGGAGATTAATAGAATTATGTTGCCTAGTTATACCTCTTCTATCAATAACTGGCCCTCTTATAGACTCCTGAGTACTCCTTTGTATTAATCGTGGTTGACTAAATGTGTTTTGTGCACTAGCCGACCCTACTGGCAATGTGGGTGAGGATGAAGATGAGGCGGTCAGCACACTTACAATTGGTGGGACCTGAACAGTAGCCCCCAAACCTTCCACCCTATTACTATCTATAGAGTGTGTAACTGAACCCACCGGGCGGTTATCCATAGAGCCTATTGAGTCTAAGTGGGTACTCAGTGGAGCAGTGGACCGAGTCAGACAAGATTCTACAAGGCCTTCCAGTCTGGTAACCCTAAGAAGCACTAATTCTACCTTGGCCACCAGGGGACTGATCAGAACTTCCAATTTAGATTCAAGAATTGTGACCAAGAGATCAATTTGACTTGAGTGCAGACTAGTCCCCTCAATAGTATTGGTGGACTCAGGGACATTTCCCCTATTGGTAGCTGTTGGGCCAGCTTTTTTTGGCTTCCGACACCCTGCTTTCTTAACAGGCCCCTTCCTACAGGCACGTACCGCTCTCCTAGTAGGAGATTGAATAGGAGGAGACCTTGATGGTAATGTCCAATCCTGTACTTGAATAGGTTCGGAACAACAATCCTGCTCTACCACAGAAACATCAATATTTAAATTTTTCTCATTGTTGGAAATAGTCGAGACACTCTGAAGCATTGATGTAGGGGGTAAGCACTGCCTTGTGGGAGATGTTTCTGGACTAACCCTACTTAATGATGATCTCCTATCTTTGTTGATTTTACTAACTACTTTAAAAAGATAGTTATCCAGGGTCTTTGAATCATTATTTATAGCTATTTTTGAAGACCTCAGTTTGGACATGATGGGAGCAGCGGAGACGTCGATTGTCTGGGTTCGCTGGTTCTCTTCCAGATCACCCTACAGTGTAGGGCTATTTTCCAGTACTATATTGTTTGCACAAATCAGACGACACTAGATAGGGTCAGTGGTGTGTCAGGGTCACAGGGTTCTAACACTGCGTGTCCTGCTCCCGGCTCCCCCTCCACAGTCTGCAGTTCTGACCTTGCCTCCTCCAGTGATCTCACCTCGTGTCCGCTTCCCCCGGGGTCTCAAGAGCCGCTTGTTCCACCTCGCTGTGTCGGCACAGCAACAAGTACTAAACCTCCTGGGGGGGTCCGATATATGTTTTCCGGCTCCTGGGTACTGTTGTACACAGTTGTCCACGCGGTGCTCGGCGTCCTTCTCCCGAGCACTGCTGGAACCGATGTCACACTACCACGGACCCGTGGTGGGAAAAGCCTCCTGCAGGTCCCACCAAGGTTGAGAGGGTTGAGAGGGCTGTATCCGCCACGGAGGAGCCTGTGGGTCCGGAGAGCTGCTCCGCGTCCTCTGCTCCGCTCCGCCCCTGGCTCAATGCCCGAGTAAAGTACCACTGGCAGGAAGAAAAAAGAAACGTAAGAGAGGGGGCCCAGCCCGGCCTCTTCCGGACAATGACGGGCGAAGGACGGGCCCGCCCTTGGCCCGGGCTTTGCCCGGGCGCCGCCCGCGCGCGTCCCGCGCGCGGGACTTTCACATCTTTTAAAGGGTTCCTGCCCGTTCACAGCTTCCCTCCGGCAAAACACAGCGCGTCCCGCGAGGCGGGAGCGCTTTCACGTCTTTTAAAGGGCTCCTGCCCGTTCACAGCTTCCCTCCGGCAAAACACAGCGCGTCCCGCGAGGCGGGAGCGCTTTCACGACTTTTAAAGGGCTCCTGCCCGTTCACAGCTTCCCTCCGGCAAAACACAGCGCGTCCCGCGAGGCGGGAGCGCTTTCACGTCTTTTAAAGGGCTCCTGCCCGTTCACAGCTTCCCTCCGGCAAAACACAGCGCGTCCCGCGAGGCGGGAGCGCTTTCACGTCTTTTAAAGGGCTCCTGCCCGTTCACAGCTTCCCTCCGGCAAAACACAGCGCGTCCCGCGAGGCGGGAGAGCTTTCACGACTTTTAAAGGGCTCCTGTCCGTTCACAGCTTCCCTCCGGCAAAACACAGCGCGTCCCGCGAGGCGGGAGCGCTTTCACGTCTTTTAAAGGGCTCCTGCCCGTTCACAGCTTCCCTCCGGCAAAACACAGCGCGTCCCGCGAGGCGGGAGCGCTTTCACGTCTTTTAAAGGGCTCCTGCCCGTTCACAGCTTCCCTCCGGCAAAACACAGCGCTACAAAAGTCAAATCTAGCCTTTTCTTCCATTAAAATCCATCTCACTGCAATATCTGCTTATCTGCAGATTAAACATACAAAATCGCTTTTTAGCATCCAAGTTATTAAAGCCTTTATGGAAGGACTAAAAAGAATCATACCCCAAAGGACACCACCAGTACCTTCGTGGAATCTTATTATTGTATTAACACGACTCATGGGCCCACCCTTTGAACCCATGCATTCTTGTCAAATCCAATTTTTTACTTGGAAAGTAGGCTTTCTAATAGCCCTCACTTCACTTCGAAGAGTTAGTGAAATACAGGCATTTACTACTCAAGAACCCTTTATACAAATACATAAACATAAAGTGGTTCTCCGTACAAATCCACAGTTTTTACCAAAAGTCATATCACCGTTTCATCTAAACCAAACTCTGGAACTCACAGTCTTCTTTCCACAACCAGACTCAGTAGCAAAAAGGGCATTGCATACGTTAGACATAAAAAGAGCACTAATGTATTACATTGACAGAACAAAACAATTTTGTAAAACAAAACAATTGTTCGTAGCTTTCCAAAAAACTCATGCAGGTAACCCTATATCCAAACAGGGCATTGCCAGATAGATAGTCAAATGCATTCAGACCTGTTACCTTAAAGCTAAGAGAGAATTATCCAATACTCCAAGGGCACACTCCACTAGAAAGAACGGCGCCACAATGGCCTTTCTTGGTAATATACCAATGACAGAGATTTTTAAGGCAGCCACCTGGTCTACGCCCCATACATTTACTAAGCATTACTGTGTAGATGTGTTAGCAACACAACAAGCCACAGTAGGACAGGCTGTACTAAGAACATTACTTCAAACAACTTCAACTCCTACAGGCTGACCACCGCTTTTGGGGAGATTACTGCTTTGTAGTCTATGCACAGCATGTGTATCCGCAGCTACACATGCCATCAAACGGAAAATGTCACTTACCCAGTGTACATTTGTTCGTGGCATGTTGCGCTGCAGATTCACATGTGCCCTCCCACCTCCCCGGGAGGCTGTAGATGTTTTAGTTGCATGTAAATTGTAAATATGTAAATAAATATTCCTTTACTACACACTATATACATACATATCTACTCCATTGCATGGGCACCTCTAGTATCCTTACTTTACCAACTCCTAGCTCACCCTTTGCAAGGAAAACAATCTAAGATGGAGTCGACGCCCATGCGCAATGGAGCCGAAAGGGAGCAGTCACTCGGTCCCGTGACCCGAAAAGACTTCTTCAAAGAAAAACAACTTGTAACACTCCGAGCCCAACACTAGATGGCAGGAACAGTGCACAGCATATGAATCTGCAGCGCAACATGCCACGAACAGATGTACACTGGGTAAGTGACATTTTATATATATATATATATATATATATATATAAATAAATAACCACACACACACCCCTCCCCTTCCAACCAGTCACCAGTTTATAGTTAGAACCTCGTTTCCAAAGGAAGTGTTTATGTGCCAATAACTTTGGCGCTGCTTGACAAATTTTCAAAACATATACTTTGCTCAGATCATATGCTGTCACTCTCGGTGATCTGCAAGCTGGAGCTGAGAAAAAGGGGAGGAGGGGAGAGTCCCCAAAACAAGTGTTCCCCATTCATTTTCCCATAGGGTCTTTAGGGATGCCTACAGCCCAAACTGCGGAACGGAATTACACCAAATTTTTCAGAAAGCTAGATCTTGGTATGCAGAGATTTTTGTGATTTATTGTAAATCTGTTCAGTAGTTTCTGAGATATTGGAATTTAAAATATAAATATTGTAGGAAGTTGGCTCGGTATATACTATTTCAAAATAAGAAATAGCGTGCACAGAGTTCAAGGGTTCCCCTTAGAGGTAAGATAGTGGCACAAAGAGATAATTCTAATGCTCTATTTTGTGGTAGCGTGGTCGAGCAGTAGGCTTATCAGAGGGTAGTGTTAGGCCTTTGTTGTACACACACAGGAAATACATGAGGAACACACACTCAATGACTTACTCCAGGCCAATGGGTTTTTGTATTGAAAAATATCTTTTCTTAGATTATTTTAAGAACCACAGGATCAAGATTTAAAAGTAATACTTTAAATGAAAGGCATTTCACTCAGGTATTCTAGGAACTTTGAATAATCACAATAGCATGTACAGTTTTGACAAAAATGGCAATAAGCTATTTTAAAAGTGGACACTGTGCAAAAATCAACAGTTCCTGGGGGAGGTAAGTAAATGTTAAGTTCACAGGTAAGTAAAACACTTACAGGGTTCAAAGTTGAGTCCAAAGTAGCCCACTGTTGGGGGTTAAAGGCAACCCCAAAGTTACCACACCAGCAGCTCAGGGCCGGTCAGGTGCAGAGGTCAAAGTGGTGCCCAAAACACAGGCTTCAATGGAAATAGGGGTGCCCCGGTTCCAGTCTGCCAGCAGGTAAGTCCCCGCGGCCTCGGAGGGCAGACCAGGGGGGTTTTGTAGTGCACCGGGGGGGACACAAGCAGGCACAGAAAGTACATCCTCAGCTGCACAGGGGCAGCCAGGTTCAGAGTGCAAACAGGCGTCTGGTTTCAGATAGGAATCAATGGAGAGACCCGGCGGTCTCTTCAACGATCAGGCAGGCACAGGGGGGGCTCCTCTGTGTATCCACCACCTGGGCTAGGCAGAGGGTCGCCTGGGGGTCACTCCTGCACTGGAGTTTGGTTCCTTCAGGTCCTGGGGGCTGCGGGTGCAGTGCTGGTTCCAGGTGTCGGGTTCCTTGTTACAGGCAGTCGCGGTCAGGGGGAGCCTCTGGATTTCCTCTGCAGGCGTCGCAGTTGGGGCTCCGGGGGGTCAACTCTGGCTACTCAGGGGCTCGCAGTCGCCAGGGAGTCCTCCCTGTAGTGTTAGTTTTCCGCAGGTCGAGCTGGGGGCGTCGGGTGCAGAGTGGAAAGTCTCACGCTTCCGGCGGGAAACGTGTGGTCTTTAAAAGTTGCTTCTTTGTTGCAGAAAGTTGCAGTTTGTTGAACAGGGCCACTGTTCTTGGGAGCTTCTTGGTCCTTTAGATGCAAGGTAGTCCTCTGAGGCTTCAGAGGTCGCTGGACCCTGTTGGATGCCTCGCTGTTGCAGTTTTCTTCGAAGTAGGGAGACGGGCCTTTGGGGCTGGGGCCAAATTAGTTGTCATCTCCGTCTTCACTGCAGGGCTTCAGGTCAGCAGTCCTTCTTCTTTAGGTTGCAGGAATCTATCTTCCTTGGTTCTGGTAGCCCCTAAATACTGAATGTAGGGGTGTGTTTAGGTCTGGGAGGGCAGTAGCCAATGGCTACTATCCTTGAGGGTGGCTACACCCTCTTTGTGCCTCCTCCCTGTGGGGAGGGGGGCCCTAATCATATGGGGGGAATCCTCCTTCTACAAGATGGAGGATTTCTAAAAGTAAGAGTCACCTCAGCTCAGAACACCTTAGGGGCTCTCCTGACTGGTGGGTGACTCCTCCTTGTTTTCCTCATTATCTCCCCCAGACTTGCCGCCAAAAGTGGGGGCAGTGGCCGGAGGGCCGGGCATCTCCACAAGCTGGGATGCCATGTGGCGCTGTAACAAAGGGGGTGAGCCTTTGAGGCTCACCGCCATGTGTTAAAGTTCCTGCAGGGGGAGGTGAGAAGCACCTCCACCAGTACAGGCTTTGTTCCTGGCCACAGAATGACAAAGGCACTCTCCCCATGTGTCCAGCAACATGTCTGGTGTGTGGCAGGCTGGCAGAAACTAGTCAGCCCACACTGGAAGTCGGGTATGTTGTCAGGGGGCATCTCTAAGATGCACTCTGGGTGTATTTTACAATAAAGTGCACACTGGCATCAGTGTGCATTTATTGTGCTGAGAAGTTTGATACCAAACTTCCCAGTTTTCAGTGTAGCCATTATGGTGCTGTGGAGTTCGTGTTTGACAGACTCCCAGACCATATACTCTTATGGCTACCCTGCACTTACAATGTCTAAGGTTTTGCTTAGACACTGTAGGGGCATAGTGCTCATGCACATATGCCCTCACCTGTGGTATGGTGCACCCTGCCTTAGGCTGTAAGGCCTGCTAGAGGGGTGACTTACCTATGCCACAGGCAGTGTGAGGTTGGCATGGCACTCTGAGGGGAGTGGCATGTCGACTTAGTCATTTTCTCCCCACCAGCATACATAAGCTGGCAAGCAGTGTGTATGTGCTGAGTGAGGGGTCCCCAGGGTGGCATAAGACATGCTGCAGCCCTTAGAGACCTTCCCTGGCATCAGGGCCTTTGGTACCAGGAGTACCAGTTACAAGGGACTTACCTGGGTGCCTGGGTTGTGCCAATTGTGGAGACAAAGGCACAGTTTAGGGAAAGAACAATGGTGCTGGGCCCAGGACACTTTCAAATCATAACGTGGCATCAGCAAAGGCAAAAAGTCAGGGGGTAACCATGCCAAGTAGGCATTTCCTTACGAATATATAGACGTGGATCCTGTGGAAAAGCAAGACCCTGATTGGCTGGCTGCAACCTAACAGAAAAGTTGAGGCTGCCATTTTGTTTGACGCATCAGCTGGGGTAGGATTAACAGGGCAAAAACACATAAGTGGTCAGGATACAGGTATCATGACCCTGTAGGACACATTGAGGGGTCAGTGAGCAAAAAATTGCCCAATTATGCTTTTTTTTTTTTTTTTTTTTTGTCCTGTCCATAGATCTGCGGACAAGCAGATCACCAGAAAAAAGTAAAAAAAATAAATAAAAAAAAAACACCTACTGCATCCATACTCTAGCTGCGCATGGCTGAAAGATGTGTGTGGCGCGGATTATATTTAAGTATGTGCGTGCTAAAAAACTATAGAAATTCCCTAGGAAAAAACAAGGTTACAGGGACGTTCTGTTCATTTCTGAATTGATCCGCACAAAACCATTGAAATTCAGCAGTTACAGTTAACTCAAGTCACTATAACTTGCCCGAAGGTAACTATAACACGTGCCTTCGTCATCCACATCTAATTACGCCACATATTAGATCTTGGATGACACCTGTGGCATCTTGATATTATCACTGCAACATTTGCAATAACATTATTGATGAGAAAATTGCTTGGTGTGTGTTATAGTTACCTTTAGGGCGCGAGTTATAGTTACTTGAGTTAACTATTGCTGATGAATTTCAATGGTGTTTTGCGAGTAAATTCAGAACCTAACTATAACATCCCTGTAACCTTTTTTCTTTTTCTTCAGTGAATGAATAAACATATATGACAATCGGTTGCCAGTATTGTTAGGACCTAATTTCCATTGGAAAAAGCTTTTTCTTGACTCTGACAAATCTTCACAACTTTTTCCAAAAAAAAATGTGCCCAAGGGTCTTGTGCATGGAAAGTTTTGGGGGGACCTCTCAAGTGGGGACCGAAAGGGGAAAAAGGTGGGTCAAAAAAGTGCTTTTCCCATTGGGATTTTAAACACGACTACAGCCCGAACTACTGGATGGAATTGCATAAGATTTGGCAGGAAGGTAGCATCACCCATTGAAATGCATTGTAGTGAATGGCAGGTGTTGAGGATCGCAAAAAGGAGAACATTTAAAGGGTGATAACACATTTTAGTTACAGTATAAATCATTTGTTGACGGTACCACACTAATTTTAAGAATTGTGGTGTGCTCTAAGGTAATTTTACCCTGCAGGGATTTCATGAATCATGTTCGAGAGAACTGTTTTCTCATGATTTTTCTCATAGAGGTTATAGAAGGTGCTCCAGAAGCTAAAATGAGAGCATATTTTCTGTAAATTCACACTCTCAGTCATGTAAGTCAGACTTTCTCCGTAAAACATGTACTTCCAACGGGAGCAGCCTGTCAGTTGATTCCACTGTGTTCTACTGCAGCCTCCCAGAGTGTTCTAAAGAACAATTAGAGCGCTAACGGTTTAACTTATGACAAACACGTCAAAGGCTTATTAGTATCATTAAAAATGATCTAAAGTCCATCCAAGCAGGCAACAAACAGCACACTTTAGAACCCTCATCACAGAGGCTCTAGTCCCTCAGATTTTCTACTGCACGTCATGAGATAGGATTCTCCCTGAGCTCTGCTCAGTTTATACTTCAGAACAGCTACTTTCGGAAAGATTATTCTCAAATCAGATATAAATTTCATCTTATCTGCCTAGAATTCTCTGTCAGAATATCCAAAAAAAGGGTTTACTCAAGCCACGTAGGACCTGTGGAAAAACTATTTCACTCAGAGGACCCTCAAAGAGTGTATTTACTGTCTCTATCTGGAGCACAAAGTCAAAGACTAATATCCGCTACACATTCTTCCAGAAAACCCTGAATGACAGGGAGGAAAGCCTACTATTTTGGTTGCAGAGGCTTAAATCAAGGAAACCCACAGTTTCTGAAGAAGGATAACTCTTCAAAAATTGATCAATCCCATGAGAGAGTCTGTTCACAGAAGATGTGCCTTCAGAACAAGCCAGAAAGACCTTTTAAAAAGTCTCACCATCTGCAAAGTAAAGAAAATCTGATGAGATTTTACCAAAGAAAATAAAACTCCTCTCAGGTCTCTTCAGATGCCTAGAACACCAGTCATGAAGGAGTTTATTTATTATAATAAAGGAAAAACTTCAAAAATCGCTACCTTTTATCGAGAGGCTATTTTTGTTTAAAAAAATATATATATATTCATTGTCTATGACAGCGTTGTCCATGACATCTACCACCATGACGGTGAGATTTACTATTGTGGTGTTGCTGATAATCATAGTCGACACTAACTAAATTATCTCCTACAAACTAACGATGACAGCACTGTTAACAAAGAAAACCCCTGCCTCTCTGACGTCAAAACAGCCATCTAAGATCGTCAACGACAAAACTGAGCAAGCTGTCAACAGCAGCAACGTTGGTGACTGCCTTGTCCGACAGTCCTGTTGACTAAGGCACTGTTGACGTCCACACCATAGACGACTATTTCCTCAATGAAAATAACTGTCACTGCTGACACAATAAACAACTAAGTCACAGTCAATGGAGACACCAAAGGTACCTTTACCACCTTTAATGTCTACTTCAAGCATGTCACTCTCTGGAACATCTCCAAGGGAAGTTATACTTCCGAAATACAATTCGCCTAGCAAAATTACTCCATTCCTACAAGCTCATCTACTAGATGAGGACTGCATTTTTGGAGTGACTCACAGCCCTTCAGAATTACATATTTATTATCAAGATGAGGAGGAAGATGACTACCATTACTATCTGGGCGACTTGCATCTGATCGCCATAAGATCTCCACACCAAGCACCACTGATTCGTCCTACCACACTGCCTCGATCAGTTCCTCCCTTGTCTAAGTTACTATTGGCAGATCAACCAGCAGATGACACTCATACCTCTGTAGTTGTTGAAGCCTGATCCCTTATCTCTTCTTCTTATTGATCCCTTTCTGAGTGGAATGATTACATAATACACCATCTCTGCCTCTACCGCCTCCAGTGGACTCTCCACCAGGCGATATAGGTGGCTTTCATAATATCATGGAACGAACAGCGAAGTGCTTCCAATTGCCCTTAACCACCAAACAGGCAGACTGCTTCCTGTACGATTTTAAGGAGCCCATGAAACCATCTGTGAAGGCAATACCCATAATAGATTTCATATGGCAGGAGGGTATTTGCATAATGAAAAAAAAAAACAGCCTCTGTATCGGCAGTCATGCCCAGCCTGGACAAAATATTATAAGGCACCAAATGATGCACCGCCATACCTAGTGAGTCATCCCCAGACCGACTCTTGTTACCAGTCAAGCATCTCAGAGGTGCTCCAAGAACCCTTCCTCGCTCATCACTACACCACTGTAAGGAAATGCCTCCTTGGCATGGTTACCCCCTAACTTTTTGCCTTTGCTGATGCCAAGTTATGATTTGAAAGTGTCCTGGGACCCTGCTGACCAGGCCCCAGCACCAGTGTTCTTTCCCTAAACTGTACCTTTGTCTCCACAATTGGCACAACCTTGGCACTCAGGTAAGTCCCTTGTAACTGGTACCCCTGGTACCAAGGGCCCTGATGCCAGGGAAGGTCTCTAAGGGCTGAGCATGTCTTATGCCACTCTGGGGACCTCTCACCTAGCACATGCACACTGCCTCACAGCTTGTGTGTGCTGGTGGGGAGAAAATGACTGTCAACACGCCACTCCCCTCAGAGTGCCATGCCAACCTCACGCTGCCTGTGACATAGGTAAGTCACCCCTCTAGCAGGCCTTACAGACCTAAGGCAGGGTGCTATACCACAGGTGAGGGCATATGTGCATGAGCACTATGCCCCTACAGTGTCTAAGCAAAACCTTAGACATTGTAAGTGTAGGGCAGCCATAAGAGTATATGGTCTGGGAGTTTGTCAATCACGAACTCCACAGTTCCATAATGGCTGCACTGAAAACTGGGAAGTTTGGTATCAAACTTCTCAGCACAATAAATGCACACTGATGCCAGTGTGCAATTTATTGTAACATACACCCAGAGGGCATCTTAGAGATGCCCCTGAATACCTACCCGACTTCTAGTGTTGGCTGACCAGTTTCTGCCAGCCTGCCACACACCAGACATGTTGCTAGCTACATGGGGAGAGTGCCTTTGTCACTCTGTAGCCAGGAACAAAGCCTGTACTAGGTGGAGGTGCTTCTCACCTCCCCCTGCAGGAACTGTAACACCTGGCGGTGAGCCTCAAAGGCTCACCCCTTTTGTTAAGCGCCCCAGGGCATCCCAGCTAGTGGAGATGCCTGCCCCTCCGGCCACTACCCCCACTTTTGGCGGCAAGGCTGGAGGAGATAATGAGAAAAACAAGGAGGAGTCACCCACCAGTCAGGACAGCCCCTAAGGTGTCCTGAGCTGAGGTGACCCCTGCCTTGAGAAATCCTCCATCTTGAGTTTGGAGGATTCCCCCAATAGGATTAGGGATGTGCCCCCCTCCCCACAGGGAGGAGGCACAAAGAGGGTGTAGCCACCCTCAAGGACAGTAGCCATTGGCTACTGCCCTCCCAGACCTAAACACACCCCTAAATTCAGTATTTAGGGGCTTCCCAGATCCCAGGAAATCAGATTCCTGCAACCTGAAGAAAGAAGGACTGCTGACCAACAAGCCTGCAGAGAAGGAGGAAGACGACAACTGCTTTGGCTCCAGCCCTACCGGCCTGTCTCCAACTTCGAAAACCTGCTCCAGCGACACATCTGACAGGGACCAGCGACCTCTGAAGCCTCAGAGGACTGCCCTGGACTACAGGACCAAGAAACCCCCGTGAACAGTGGCCCTGTTCAAAACCAGCTACTTCTTTGCAACAAAGAAGCAACTTCCTCAGACTTCACATTTCCCGCCGGAAGCGTGAGACTCTACACTCTGCACCCGACTCCCCCGGCTCGACCTGCAGAAAACCAACACCTCAGGGAGGACTTTCCGACGACTGCGAGCCCGTGATTAACCAGAGACGACCCCCCTGTGCCCTGACAGAGACGCTTGTAGAGAGAATCTAGAGGCTCCCCCTGACCGCGACTGCCTGTAACAAGGGACCCGACGCCTGGAACCAACACTGCACCCGCAGCCCCCAGGACCTAAAGGAACTGAACCTCGGCGCAGGAGTGACCCCCCATGCGACCCTCTGCCTTGCCCAGGTGGTGGCTATCCCGAGAAGCCCCCCTGTGCCTGCCTGCACCGCTAGAGTGACCCACGGGTCCCTCCATTGAGACCTATAGAAACCCCAATGCCTGCTTTGCACACTGCAACCGGCCGCCCCTGTGCCGCTGAAGGTGTGTTTTGTGTGCCTACTTGTGTTCCCCCCCCCCCACCAGTGTTCTACAAAACCCCCCTGGTCTGCCCCCGAGGACGCAGGTACTAACCTGCCTGCACCCCTGTTCTTCATAGGCACCTATGTGTTTTGGGCACCTTTTTGATCTCTGCACCTGACCGGCCCTGAGCTGCTGGTGCGGTAACTTTGGGGTTGCCTTGAACCCCCAATGGTAGGCTGCCTATGCCCCAGAACTGAGACTTGTAAGTGTTTTACTTACCTCCTAACCTAACCTTTACTTACCTCCCCCAGGAACGGTTGATTTTTGCACTGTGTCCACTTTGAAAATAGCTTATTGCCATTTTTACAAAGACTGTACATTACATAGTTTTCATTCAAAGTTCCTAAAGTATCTAAGTGAAGTACCTTACATTTAAAGTGTTTGATGTAAATCTTGAACCTGTGGTTCTTAAAATAAACTAAGAAAAGATATTTTTCAATATAAAAACCTATTGGCCTGGAGTAAGTCTTTGAGTGTGTGTTCCTCATTTATTGCCTGTGTGTGTGTACAACAAATGCTTAACATGACCCTCTGATAAGCCTACTGCTCGACCACACTACCACAAAATAGAGCATTAGAATTATCTAATTTTGCCACTATCTTACCTCTAAGGGGAACCTTGGGACTCTGTGCACACTATTTCTTACTTTGAAATAGTATATCCAGAGCCAACTTCCTACACCCACTGTATAGAAACAAGCACTTCCTTGACTTCATTGGGAAGCAGTTTTCAAGTGTGGCAGCACTCAGGTTGAGGGCAACTAATTCCCTGGCAATATTAGGAAGAGTAGACTAGCAAATGTGGTTGGACGTGTCCCAGTTTATAGATTTTCTGTTAGAGGAATCTAAGGAACAAACCAGAAAGATTATAAGGTATAAGACTGTGCAATTGATATCTTCTCAACAGAATTTCCTCAGTTAGCTGGAGCAGTTGTACTCAGAAGGCAAGCCTGGTTAAAAGCAACATCCTTCAGACCAGAAGTACAGAGCAAAATTTTAGCTATGCCTTACGATGGTGAAGCATTGTTCGCCAAACACATTGAGCCATTAAGACCAGTATAGATACTTCCAGGTCCTACGGAACATTGCAAATTAAGAGGCGGCTCTTTTGAGGAGCCAGAGGCAGGAGTACCTTTTCCTGTCGAGGAGGATTTCAATCCTGTAGGCAGCAATATCTGCCTTATCAAGGGCAGTATTGTTCACAACAAGAGAGAAGCATCCCACCAGAGGGCAGAAACACTACAAGGAGACACAGACCCTCCACCGATGCTGGCTAATCCCTACACTCACTCAGATCATCTTGGGAGTTATATTTCTCACTTCCTTCATCAATGGTCTATTATAAAGACAAACAAATGGATTCTGGCCGTCATACCTCAGTGACATACCCTCAAATTTGTCACCCTCAAAGGACCACCCCTCCAAGAAAAAACAGTTACTGATGGAAGTTTGTCTTAAGATAAAAAGGGTTCTGAAGTCTCAGAAGGGAATCAGTTTCTACTCCTGTTTCTTCCTCTTCAGGATAGTTGGGAGATTGGCGCCTGATCTTAGATCTTCAGAAGCTAAACAAGTATTTAAAAAAGCAGCCATTTAAGATGTTCACCTTACAAGCCATCTTACATCCCCTCAATCATGGGGACCATATGATTGCTCTCTTAGGTGCATATTTCCATATCCCCATTCATCCCAAACACCGAAAGTACTTACAATTCCACGTAGCCAGTACCCATTACCACTACAAGGTCCTCCCATTCGGATTAAAGTTGGCCTCACCAAATGTCTCATACCTGGGGCAGCTCACTTGAGACAGAAAGGAGCGCAATTATTCCCATAATTGGATGATTGGTTAATCAGGGCTACAACGTCTCAAAAAGCCACAGCCCATACGATCGATCATGTCTCTCATTGTTCAAGAAACTAGGTCTCACAACAAACATACAAAAGTCATCTCTCATGCTGAAGACAAAGCTAACCTTCCTCGATGCACTTTTAAACAGCAAAACAGACAAAGCTGTCTTTCTGGAGCAACCGAGGAAGGTCCAATAAATGGCCCAAAAGCTCGCCAAAAAAGAGCCTGCTTTAGTTTGACTGCACAAGTTGCTCCTAGGAATGCTATCCTCCAGTATTGCAGACTTCACATGTCCATTATAGGAAGAAATAGACAAGCAGTGGATGCAAGCACATGGATCTTTAGACAATACAATTCAAATTACTCTAATAATGGTCTCTCCAAGCAATGGTAGGCTCAGAAAGAATAAATCAAAAGGATTGTTTCTACCACCAGTGGCAGACTGTCATTATGACAAGTATGTCCCTAGAGGGATAGGGCACTCATTTCCAGGATCTCTCAATCAGTGGGAAATGGTCCACCTCCGAAAACAGGATGCACATAAATCGTTTGACACTAAAAGGCCATAGCTCTGGCTCTCTTTGTGTTCCTTCCCGGAGTTGCAGGCTCATCCATACTCATCAGAACTGGCAACACCACCAGCGTGCACTACTTAAACAGGGAGGAACAAGATTGACAGCCCTGTCAAAACAAGCACAGGAAATCTTACATTGGGCCATACAGAACAAGATATAATTGAGAGTGGAGTATTTGCCTCCGATGTCAAATGTGCTGGCAGACAAATTAGGCAGGTTGACTTCAACTTGCCACGAGTGGGAGCTCAACCATCAAATCTTGTAAGACATCTTTGTTGATGGGGCACACCATGACTAGACCTATTTACTACCAGGAACAACTGCAAATGCCAGTACTACGCAAGCAGGCGTCACCAGAAAGGATTGAGGGGGAAATGCATTTTCAGTAAAACTGTCAAAATTATTTGCTTACGCTTTCTGCCCTCCTCCAATTCCTTTAATCCTGCAGATAAGGGAAATGGAGAGAACCATGCTGGCCATCCTCATTGCTTCCAGATGGCCCAGGCAGTTCTGGCACACAGAGCTAATCCTACTTTCAGAAAAAACCCCACATCCAACTTATGCCCAGTCCAACATTATTAACAATGAACAAGGGCCACATACTGTACTCCAGTCTGACATCTCAACATTTATTGGCCTGACTACTGTGTTCCTTGAGTTTGAAAATTAAGACCTTCCCACAGATTGTAGAAAAATCACAGTGAAGGCAAGACCAGACTCCTCCAACAAGTCATACAAGGTGAAGTGGAAATGTTTGTGTTTGGTGCCAACAAAACTGTTTATACCCATTCTCGTCAGCAACGGAACAGATTTTGCTGCATCTCTTACAGCTAGCAAAATCTGGCTTTGCACATTCATCCATACGAGTAGATCTAGCTGCAGTATCTCGCTTTAGAACTGCCAAATCTGTGAAGCACTAACCTGTTTGTCCCACTGAGACACAATGCTGACCCAAGTTGCTTGTTCCTAACTCCACCTAGACGTTGTGTCCCTCCCACTTACTTGTACATAATCATCACAGGAACGTTCTGGGAGAAAGGGGATGGATGAGAGAGAGAGAGAGAGAGAAACATGGACGTCGCCTGGCAGGATCCAGGTTGGCTAGCGGTGGTCTACGAAGAGCAGATATCTCCCATGATGAATTAAACATTTAGTCAAATAACCCTTTTCATGTAACTGATATACTAAAACTACTCTTTGCCAATTTCCACAAACTAGGGTACCTGTCATGGTCTCCTTACCCACTTTTGATGGCTCTCCCCTTTCTCTAGGGTCTTCAAGAAACCGGATGGAACCTGCCACTAGATACCATGATTAGCCTTCTATACTATCTACATGTATTCCCACCTTGTTCCCAAGTCAATATGGCTTCACTGGAAGACCTACTTAAAGTGTTCCAGAAATTCAGTGTACGTCTTGCCTTTTGGGTCTTGATGAGATTTCTAAAACACAGTCATACAATCATAGAAATATAAAAGGTGATAATTTTAAGTATTTAGGTTTCTCAAATATTCAGGGATTAATCAGCTCATCGTTTTAGTATTGGAAAGAACACAGTTCAGTGATTTAACCACACTGGGATCACGTGTACTAAGGCTCACTTTTGTATGTAATTTGTGTCATCACTGTTGCATCACAGTGACAATTGGACATGGAAATAACAGACCTTTGATTCACATTTTGAAACTAGTGTGTGCAAAGCACTGAGTGTTCTTTACCATGGGCAATGATTGATATCACAAAAATGTACATAAAACTAAATTATAACAAACATGTTCATAGTACATCGTTAAAATAACAATTGTCCAACACACGCTCAAAGCTGTACTGTCATTGCAAGCTAACAACAATGAGCGGTATTGTTTGGCAGACAGCAAGTATTCAATTAACCAACAACACTGTAAACATGCCTTCTACCTTGCGCTGCCATATGAACATCTGGCAATCAACTATCAAAGGTAACTGTTAAGAAGCCTTTCAAGCGCGTGCAGTGTGTTACTGCATTTTATGATGCTAATTTTCTTGATCTCTTCTTTTCTAGGATCGGCATCCATAACTCTAGGCTGTAGGATTAGACTATCCAGGAACACGCGCGGAGGAGCAGAGAATACCACTCTGCATCTGAAGACCTCTGACAGCAAGCAATCACCTTAAGACTGGTGTGGCTTTAAATTCCTGCTGCATCTGGCCACACCCAGTCTGAGTCACCTGGCCACACCTAGTCTGAGTCATAAGGCTGCTGTACCTGGCAACACCCAGTTTGAGTCATGAAGATGCCACAAGCTCTGGTAACAAGTTGACACATGCCCCAGATTCCTACATGAGTTCTAAAACAAGCAATGGCTCAAGTAAACATTTCTCAAAGGCAACAACAATTATTGGCCCATGCAAGGGCAGGTGATTTGCCTAGGGGCACACTTTAATAAATGCAAGATGTGGGCTCTGGAGCAGATTCGCGTTTGCAGGCCCAACACAAATCACCCTCACCTTGGTATAAAACAATAGAATGTACAAGAGTTCATTATAAAAAAATCCTATACATAAACAATCAGTTATACAAGATTCATTTAAAAAGAATTCCCCATTACATAGTGCATTCACATACAAAATTCATAATTCATTCTGATTCTTATTAACCAACTCTACTAACATAATTCATTCAATTATTTCAACCATCCACCAATTTAATTTCCTACCAATCCTTTAAAGTGCAGCGTGCCAACCAAATTATCCCACATACAATTCTAATGAGACTCAGATCCTTACAATGACATAAAGTACAATTTCCAATGCAAAGTGCTCTATATTTTACTTCACGCCTTTTTAAAACGTGGCAAATTTTCAATATTACCATCAACCAATGTCATTTTTAAAATAATTAGTTTAAACCATTTCAAACTCTTCATTAGTCTTTACTCACTACATTACACCAGGCCCTATAAGTTCAGTTAAAACCTCTCTTAACCCTATTAGGAATTGGCCTACCACACAGGTTACATTTAAGAATCTTATATCTATTAGTACCCTAAGCGCTTGATCTCAATTAATAATAATACATTCCTTAAAAATTGGTTTTAAAAACTTCTTACGCACCTCTAAAAACCAATGACAATCCAAAAGTAGGTGTTGCGTGCTAAATTTCTGTTGTAAGCCACATGTACATAGGCCCTGGGTATCTTTGAGAATTGCTTTTGCTTTGGGGTCCCTATAATCTGGGTTCAACCCAATTCGGAACTGTAACACTGTGTCCCTTAGTCTTTGGTTAGGTAGAGCCTCTTTATAGGGGAAATTTTCCGGGTTCCATCTCCCTACCATAGCCTGAGTTGAAGTTTTACTCTCCAGATACTTCAGATCTATTATTCTGATGGATACAACTACCTGTGGATTCCTCACCTAAAGAATTTTCCCCATGCGCCAGCATCTGATGGAAATTTTCTTCTAGCTCTGCACGTCAACAATGACGTCACAATTGCCCGACTCCCACGCGACACCGTATGACATCATCCACGCAATAAGAGGTCCTCGTCGACGTGCAGATGTCAGTTCTCTTTTTTCCGTGCCTTTGAGTAACGTTTTTTTCTTCGAGGCTACCAGGGAGCAACTGTTTCACTTCGTGTGTTACAATGTGTCAGCCACGGAAGTCGGTTTTTAAACCCTGTAGGGAGTGCGGCGGCCAAATGTCGGTCACAGACCCACACGAGAATTGTTTGTGGTGCCTGAGCTCTGACCATGAGGTCGAAGCGTGCGGTTCATGTCAGCGCATGAATCCGAAGGCTCTCAAGGAGCGGGAGGCCAAGTTGTTCTTGGCAAGGTCGAAGAAGAAGGAGAGACATCATCGCCGTAGGTCTTCTTGCAAGTCATTGAAATCCCACAGGAGTCATCGAGACTCCCGACGCCGGCATGATTTACGGCTTTGGTCGAGTAAGGACCGCTCCCGCTCGAGGTCGCCGTCAGCTTGACGCCGAACAACTTGGGAGGTTAGTCCGACTGTGACACCTCCTACTTCTCTGACGTCTCCGCTGTCGATCTTCAAAGTCGATCCTCACCAGGATCCAGCGGTCTCTCCGGCGCAGATGGAGATGCCCGAACCATCGCCGGCGTCGCCTTAGGCACCAGCTCCGCAAGGATATCCGGGGTTCCTGGCGCCAGGCACAGACCCTGCCGCATTTCTTAATGCGATGTTCAACATCTTTGCCACCATGGCTCCGGGAGGTGGTCATTTGGGACCTTCGGGTCCATTGGCTTATGACATGGGTGTTCCGGCTCCATACAGACCAACGCCCTTCATGCCTTTCCTTCCTTCGGGAAGTGCTGGTTCGGCACCGGTACCATTGGCGTCACCTAGAAGGCCTGTGACGCCGACCACATCTACTGCCCCGGCGCCGATGAGTTCGCCACAACTTTCATCTACACTGAAGAAGCCTACGGCACCGATGGATCCGGCATCGGATGAATCCGATGGTCGATGCCGTCCGAGGTCTTCGGCGTCAGCAGACGCCTTATAGACGCCAAGGATAGAATCCAGGCTCCGCTCCGGGAGATTGGCTCTGAGGCTGCTCGAGGAGCAGGAGTATGAGAAGCAGCTCTTGGAAGAGGTTGAGATTGCGGAGCCCCTGGGAGACCTGCAGGGCTTGGACACTGCTAGTGGTCTGGACACTTCCCCGGAATGGGACTTGGCATCTCCGGGGGAGTACACTGAGGAGGCTGCCTCTTTCCATTCGATAGTCAGGAAGGCAGCGGATTTTCTTGACCTTCCTCTTCCAGCTGCAGATGTTAAGACGAACATTCTTACGGAGGTTTTTCATCCTTCTTCAGCTTTGGCAGAGCCGCTTCTTCCTTTTAATGAGGCGCTCATTGACCCAATAATGGAGGTGTGGAAGAATCCTGTGACTTCTACGGCAGTAAATAGGTCGGTTGCGAGGAGGTATCGGGTGGCTCCTAGAGATCCAGCGTTCTTGTCCAGACATCCGACTCCGGAGAGTTTGGTGGTGCAGGCTTCATGCTCCTCACGCTCTGCTCCAGGATCTTTTCCAGGGATCCCTGCGGACAGGGAGTCCAAGATAATGGATCAATCTGCTAAAAAGGCATTCTCTTCATGCAGCATGGCCTCAAGTCAACGAATGCTACCTGTATCCTGGGCAGGTACATCTATGCTCTCATGGACGAGGCCAAGACACACACTGCATTGCCTCAGGAGGTGCTTAACCTTGTGGTGGACGCTCAGGCGGCGGCAGCCCAGGTTATCCAATCTGGGCTTGATGCATCGGACTCTATGGCTATGGCTATGGGCACGCCCATAGCGACAAGACGGCATGCCTGGCTACGGTCTTCAGGATTCTCTTCCGATGTGCAGACAACCTTAATCGATCTGCCCTTTGATGGGGATAAACTGTTTGGGACTAAAGCTGACTCTGCCTTGGAGCGGTTCAAAGAGAGTAGGGCCACGGCAAGATCCTTGGGCTTGCAAGCTTCCACCTCCACTTCCTTGAGATCGTTTAGGAGGTTTAGGGGGTTTGGGCGTGGCTCTTCCTTTCGAGGGAGATTCCAGGCAGCAGGACAGAAACCTACTACAGCTCACCCCTATAGATCATTTAGGGGAAGGGGTAGGGTTCGTACCAGAGGGGCCACCCAGCAGCACTCTGCCTCTTCCTCTTCCTCCGGAGGGGTGCAGCAGGAAAAGCAGCCTTATTCCTCCATCACCCCCTTTGCACGCATCTCCTGTAGGGTTGAGACTGTCTCAGTTTCTTCACATGTGGGAGTCAATAACATCGAACTCCTGGGTCACTGATATTGTGGGGAAAGGTTATACTCTTCCCTTTCAGGAGTTTCCCCCTCCCATCCCTCCCTGCCCATCCTTCTGTTCGGAAGACCATCTTCTTTTACTACAACAGGAAGTGCTAATCATTTTGTCGAAAGGTGCAGTAGAGTTGGTTCCAGGGCAGGAGAGGGGTCAGGGCTGTTATTCACGATATTTCCTGATCCCCAAAAAGGGTGGTCAGTTGCGGCCAATCCTGGACCTGAGGATTTTGAATTGGTTCCTCAAGCAGGAGAAGTTCAAAATGCTGACCCTAGCACAGGTTCTTTTGGCGTTGAACAAAGGGAATTGGATGGTGTCTGTCGACTTGCAGGATTCTTACTTTCATATCCCGATCCTCAAGTCCCACAGGACGTATCTCCAGTTTGTGGTGGGGTCGCAACACTATCAGTTTGCTGTCCTTCTGTTTGCCCCTACTTCGGCACCTCAAGTCTTTACGAAGGTGATGACGGTGGTTGCGGCAGAGCTCAGAAGGAGGGGGGATAGCAGTATTCCCTTATCTGGACGATTGGTTGATCAAAGCCGAGTCTCCGGAGCTCCTGCGGCATCACCTACAATCGACAACCCAGTTGTTGTTCGATCTGGGCTTTTCGGTGAACGTGCCCAAATCTCACCTGGAGCCCTCTCAGCGCCTCCTGTTCATAGGGGCAGTACTGGACACAATGTTGAATCGATCCTTTCCTCCGCCACAGCGGATTCAGGACATTCCGGTGCTGATTCCAATGTTCCAGAATGGGGCGGTTGTTCCAGTCCTCAAGGTCTGCTTGGTCTGTTCGCTTCTTGCATTCTGCTGGTCACTCATGCACGCTGGTACATGAAGGCTCTTCAGTGGTGCCTCCGCAGGCAGTGGTTTCAACACAAAGGGGATCTCGAGGAATCGATAAGGATCTCCAGGGATGCTGCAGCGGATCTTCAATGGTGGGCTGTGGTCGGCAACCTTTCTCAAGGAAAGCCATTCTCGCTGCCACCTCCAGTGTCCACAGTGATAACGGATGCCTCCACTCTAGGGTGGGGAGCTCATCTGGGGGACCCGGAGGTCAAAGGCCATTGGTCTCCAGTGGAACAGAGGTTTCACAGAAATCTGTTGGAATTGCGAGCAATACGTCTGGCTCTCAAGGCCTTCCTCCCTTCCCTTCGCCGTCAGTCTGTTCAAGTCCTGATGGACAACACTACTGTGATGTGGTACATAAACAAGCAGGGAGGAGTGGGGTTGTACCTTCTCTGCAGAGAAGCTCTACTGCTCTGGTCCTGGGCTCAGGACCATCGGATTTGCTTGATAGCAAACCATTTGGCCATAGTTCTGAACGTGTGTGCGGACAGTCTCAGTCGGCGCATTTTGACCGATCACGAGTGGCGTCTTCATCCAGACCTGGTCCTTTACATCTTCCAGGTGTAGGGGTATCCAGAGATAGACTTGTTTGCCACTCGGGAGAACGCGCACTGCCCGTCCTTCTGCAGCCTCCAGTATCCGGTGCAAGGAGCTTTGGGGGACGCGTTTCAGATGTCCTGGAAGGGTCAGTTGCTTTACACGTTTCCCCCCATACCCTTGATTCCTCGGGTCCTGAGGAAGATTCGCCAAGACCGGGCCCAAGTCATCTTAATAGCTTCGGATTGGCCAAGAAGGGTGTGGTATTCAGACCTTCTCCAACTCTCTCTGTGCCCTCCGCTCCGTCTCCCTCACAGGGCAGATCTCCTCTCGCAATCGCAGGGGCAGGTTCTACACCCCCACCTCCAGAGCCTGCACCTACATGCCTGGAGATTGAACGGGGCAATCTGAGTACTTTTTCTCTCCCACCTGAGGTGGTGGACGTTATATTATCAGCCAGGCGACACTCCACCAAGTCTATCTATGCAAGCAGGTGGGCTAAATTTGTGACTTGGTGTGGAGAGAATCAAATTGATACCTTGCGTGCCCACTTATCTGACATTCTGTCGTTTGCGTTATCCTAGGCGCAGAGGGGTTGGGCAGTTGCCACTGTTAAGGGTTATTTGTCCGCGCTGTCAGCCTTTCTGTGCCCTCCAGACCAACCCTCCTTGTTTAAGTCCCCAATAATTTTGAGGTTCATTAAGGGTCTCACTAACAGGTTTCCGCCCACTCCATTCATAATGCCACAGTGGGATTTGAACTTAGTGTTAGCCTTTCTGATGGGTTCACTGTTTGAACCGATGCATTCATGTCCCTTGAGGTTTTTAGTTTTGAAAACTGTTTTTCTAGTTGCCATTACATCTGCTAGAAGGGTGAGTGAGCTCCAGGCTCTTAGTGTGGAACCCCAATATACTTTCTTTTATAGGGACAAGGTGGTGTTAAGGACCAAGGCTGCTTTCTTACCGAAGGTTGTTACACCCTTTCATTTAGGACAGTCCATCACATTTTCTTCCTTCTATCCTCCACCTCATCCATCAAAGGAGGAAGAGAGGCTACACCGACTTGACCTAAGAAGAGCGTTGAGCTTCTTCGTCGACAGGACGAGAGAGTTCAGACACGACGATCAGCTCTTCGATTACGTGGGGAAGAGGAGAGGCAAAGCTGTCCACAAGAGAACGCTTTCCAGGTGGGTCGTTCTTTGCATTAAATTGTATTATTCTTTAGCAAAGAAGGAGCCTCCTGTGGGGTTAAGAGCCCATTCCACCAGAGCTAGGACGGCCTCTTCGGCCTTAGCTAGAGGTGTTCCTGTGATTGACATCTGCAAGGCTGCAACTTGGGCATCCCTCCACACATTTGCTAAACGTTATTGTTTGGATTCTGAAGTTAGGAGGGATGGCCATTTTGCATGGTCAGTGCTGCAGGATTTCTTGGTTTGACCATTCAGGCACCCACCACAGAGTGCAGTACTGCTTGGGACTCTATTCTTTAGGTGTGTAATCCACAGGTAGTTGTATCCATCAGAAGAACAAGTTACCTGTGGATTCCTCACGGTCCCACCCGCCTCCCCGTGGCCTGGTTGGTCTTACCAAGATATCCTTGGGTGAGTGTAGAAGTTGGCTCTGTATGTACTATTTCAAAGTAAGAAATAGCATGCACAGAGTCCAAGGGTTTCCCTTAGAGGTAAGATAGTGGCAAAAAGAGATAATTCTAATGCTCTATTTTGTGGTAGTGTGGTGGAGCAGTAGGCTTATCAGAGGGTAGTGTTAAGCATTTGTTGTACACACACAGGCAATAAATGGGGAACACTCACTCAAAGACAATTCCAGGCAAATAGGTTTTTATATAGAAAAATATAGTTTCTTAGTTTATTTTAAGAACCACCGGTTCAAGATTTACAAACTATAATTTAAATGAAAGGTATTTCACTTAGGAACTTTAGGAACTTTGAATTAGCAAAATAGCATACACAGTTTTCACACAAATGGCAATAAGCTATTTTAAAACTGGACACAGTGCAATTTTTAACAGTTTCTGGGGGAGGTAAGTGTTTGTTAGTTTTGCAGGTAAGTAAACCACCTACAGGGTTCAAAGTTGGGTCCAAGGTAGCCAACCGTTGGGGGTTCAGAGCAACCCCAAAGTTACCACACCAGCAGCTCAGGGCCGGTCAGTTGCAGCGGTCAAAGTGGTGCCCAAAACGCATAGGCTTCAATGGAGAAGCGGGTGCCCCGTTTCCAGTCTGCCAGCAGGTAAGTACCCACGTCTTGTAGGGCACTGGGGGGGACACAAGTCAGCACAAAAAGTACACCCTCAGCGGCACGGGGGCAGCGTTGTGCAGTGTGCAAACAGGCGTCAGGTTTGCAATGTAGTTCAATGGGAGACCCAAGGGTCTCTTCAGCGAAGCAGGCAGGCAAGGGGGGGGGGCTCCTCGGGGAAGCCACCACCTGGGCAAGGGGAGAGGGCCACCTGGGGGTCGCTTCTGCACTGGAGGTCGGATCCTTCAGGTCCTGGTGGCTGCGGGTGCAGTGTCTTTACCAGGCGTCGGGTTCTTTGAAGCAGGCAGTCGCGGTCAGGAGGAGCCTCTGGATTCGCTTTGCAGGTGTCGCTGGGGCGGCTCTGCGGGGTCAACTCTGGCTACTCACAGGGTCGTAGTCGCCGGGGAGTCCTCCCTGTAGCGTTGTTTCTCCACAAGTCGAGCCGGGGGCGTCGGGTGCAGAGTGCAAGGTCTCACGCTTTCGGCGGGAAACGTGTGTTCTTTAAAAGTTGCTTCTTTGTTGCAAAGATGTTTCTTCTTTGGAGCGGAGCCGCTGTCCTCAGGAGTTCTTGGTCCTTTTAGATGCAGGGTAGTCCTCTGAGGCTTCAGAGGTCGCTGGACCTGTGGAACGCGTCGCTGTTGCTGTTTTTCTTGAAGTGGGGAGACAGGCCGGTAGAGCTGGGGCCAAAGCAGTTGGTGTCTCTGTCTTCTCTGCAGGGCTTTCAGGTCAGCAGTCCTTCTTCATCTTAGGTTGCAGGAATCTATCTTGCTAGGTTCTGGGAGCCCATAAATACTCGATTTAGGGGTGTGTTTAGGTCTGGGAGGGCAGTAGCCAATGGCTACTGTCCTTGAGGGTGGCTACACCCTCTTTGTGCCTCCTCCCTGTGGGGAGGGGGGCACATCCCTAATCCTATTGGGGGAATCCTCCATCTGCAAGATGGAGGATTTCTAAAAGTCAGAGTCACCTCAGCTCAGGACACCTTAGGGGCTGTCCTGACTGGCCAGTGACTCCTCCTTGTTTTTCTCATTATCTCCTCCGGCCTTGCTGCCAAAAGTGGGGCCGTGGCCGGAGGGGGCGGGCAACTCCACTAGCTGGAGTGCCCTGGGATGCTGTAACAAAGGGGGTGAGCCTTTGAGGCTCACCGCCAGGTGTTACAGTTCCTGCAGGGGGAGGTGAGAAGCACCTCCACCCAGTACAGGCTTTGTTACTAGCCACAGAGTGACAAAGGCACTCTCCCCATGTGGCCAGCAACATGTCTGGTGTGTGGCAGGCTGCTAAAACTAGTCAGCCCACACTGGTAGTCGCGTATGGTTTCAGGGGGCATCTCTAAGATGCCCTCTGGGCTGTATTTTACAATAAAATGTACAGTGGCATCAGTGTGCATTTATTGTGCTGAGAAGTTTGATACCAAACTTCCCAGTTTTCAGTGTGGCCATTATGGTGCTGTGGAGTTCGTGTTTGACAGACTCCCAGACCATATACTCTTATGGCTACCCTGCACTTACAATGTCTACGGTTTTGCTTAGACACTGTAGGGGCATAGTGCTCATGCACTTATGCCCTCACCTATGGTATAGTGCACCCTGCCTTAAGGCTGTAAGGCCTTCTAGAGGGGTGACTTATCTATGCCATAGGCAATGTGAGGTTGGCATGGCACCCTGAGGGGAGTGCCATGTCGACTTAGTCATTTTCTCCCCACCAGCACACACAAGCTGGCAAGCAGTGTGTCTGTGCTGAGTGAGGGGTCTCCAGGGTGGCGTAAGACATGCTGCAGCCCTTAGAGAACTTCCCTGGCATCAGGGCCCTTGGTACCAGGGGTACGAGTTACAAGGGACTTACCTGGATACCAGGGTGTGCCAATTGTGGAAACAAAGGTACAGGTTAGGGAAAGAACACTGATGCTGGGGCCTGATTAGCAGGCCTCAGCACACTTTCAAATCATAACTTGGCATCAGAAAAGGCAAAAAGTCAGGGGGTAACCACGCCAAGGAGGCATTTCCTTACAGTGAGCATCTGTATATTGTTGATGTGTATATGCTGGTGCAATGATTTATATATGTGTATACAGTTGTTTATATATATATATATATATATATATATATATATATGTAAGATATATGCATATATTTCGTATTGTAGGACTGTATACAGTAGGATGTTTATTTCTTCTCGTTATGTTTCATATTGGTTGTAATAAATGATGGTATATAAGTTTGATTGATGTGTTCATGTCAAATATGTAGTGTCAATGTTCACCTGTTCGCCTCAAAAGCACGTAAAAAATGGTGATAACTGGCGTCTGCATGTCGACGTGGACCTCTTATTGCCTGGATGACGTCATACGGTGTCGCGTTGGAGTCGGCAATTGTGACATCCTCGTCGATGTACAGAGGTAGAAGAAAATTTCCGTTGGATGCTGGCGCATGGGGAAAATTCTTTAGGTGAGGAATCCACAGGTAGCTAGTGTATCCACCAGAAAAGGCGCTACCGAAAGTAAGTAACTTGTTGCTCTTGCCCTTACCTTCTCTATTGTTCGTAAGTTTTGTTTTGGAATTTGTACACCACGCCAATGATTACAGGGTAAGCCTAAGAGAACGCAAATCTTCTCTAACCGTCCTTTCACTTGTAACGCCCAAAACAACTCGCTTGTTATTATTTCTTTTTTACACAATCTCGCGATCTTACTAATCCCCTCGTCTCTTATGCTTAACCAAAACTTCAGCGCAGCTTGCAGTCCCTGGTAAGTCCATGCCGTCATTTGACATTCTGCTCTTATAGCTTGTAACATACATGAGGGAGGTAATAATAGCACACGCTTTACGCAAATGCTTTCTTCTGTTTCCCAATTTAGTTTCCATGAGAGTGTTAGCACTTCCACTCCATATTGAAACTGGGGACGTACCATAGCATTAAAAGCAGAAATAACCGGATGAAGGGAAAGACCCCCATATTTGCTATTAAATTGTTTCAATCCCCAGACTCATGACAATGCTTTATTTTTTAGGGCTTCAATATGATCTTTCCATCTCAAATCTGAATCAAACCACATGCCTAGATATTTTTACTTTTTTACCTTCTCTATTTTTTCTCCTCCTAACAGGTAAGTAAATTCACTCTTCTCTTTCCCTATAGACATTATTTTAGTTCTATCCATATTTACTACAATTTTTTTCCTTTGGCAATAGAAGTGGAACACCTCTAATTTCCTTTGTAGCCCTAGCTCCCTCATATCCATTATCACTAAATCGTCATCATATAAAAAGCAGGAAACATGTATGCCATCCATTTTTGGGCTTAGGCCGTTAACTCCCTGCAACAACCTAGGCAAGGGTGACAGAAAAAATGTAAATAATATTGGTGCCAACGCACAACCTTGGCGCCAACCATTCTTTATGGGGGTCTTTTTTTAAAGTGAACCACTCCTGCCTAAAATTACTTTGGCCCAATTTTGTAAATGCAGACCCTAAAGGAGAAATAATAAGTCCAAATTGATCCCTAACTGTCTTAGCATGTCCCATAGGAATTTCCTATCTACCAAATCAAATGCGGTGCGAAAGTCCACAAACCAGCAAAACAGGCTTCCTTGCATTTCAATAGATTTTTTTTTGCTAATGACCCCAGACTAAAGCAGTGGTCAATTGTTGAGGGCCCTCCCTTAAATCCACCTTCTTCTACTGGTATCAGATCATTTTCCTCTGCCCATTCTTTGATTAGCCCCAGCAGTATCTTAGTGAATACCTTTTCACCTACGTCTAATAGGCTTATCAGCCGATAATTTTTTGGTTGTATAGGGTCCTCCTTTTTATAAATCGGTCTTATCATGGCACCCTTCCAGTTCTCTGGGAAACAGCCGTAATCAAGGATTTTACAAAATGTATCATGGAAAAATGAAGTCCACCAATCAATGTTTTGTTTTTATTATTATTGCTGGGAGATTGTCTGGGCCAGCCGCTTTAGTTAGTTTAAGTGCTACAATAGTTTCTTTTAGTTTTTGTGGGGCAAAAGCTAATTTCGTGTTTTCACCAGTCTTCCTAGTGACACCACATCCTTCCTCAGCATCGGTACCTTTATATACAATAGACAAATATTTATTCCAATCCTCTTCTCCAACCAAACATCGCATGGTTTCGGACATTTTCCCCCTCACTTACCAACTGCCAGAAGCCCCTGATATTCCGTGTTCTTATCACTTCAATCATTGTATCCCAATTTTTGCTAATATATTCCCATTTCCTCTGTCTTATGAATGCTTTCTAACTTCGTTTTGCCAGACAGAGCTTCACTTCTGTATCAGTAGAGGGTCTTTTCCTATATTCCCTTTCTAATCTTCGCATCTTTTACTTTTTACACCTACATTCCCAATTAAACCATACTTTTTATCAGCTGACGGTATTATTAATCGGAGTGGCCAATGATCACTGCCCTCTATATGTTCAACTTCAAAGTCCTGCACTTCTCCAATGGACCAAGTATTTACAAAAACATAATCAATGGGGCATACCTGGTTGCCTATTCGAAAAGTCTGTTTTGTCTGACGATCCTTCTTCATACGTCCATTGAGGCAGAACATTCCTAGGGATCCTAAGGTTCTTACTAAGGACAAATCACGGGCAGAGCATTCTACGTTTGGGAAGATACTATTTGGGATTTGTGCAGCAACCAGTAGCTCCTTATACATTTTTTCAATGCTATTGGGATCAAGTTTGTGATTAAAATCTCCCAACATTAGAGTCAAATATCCTGATTTACCAATAAATACATAATAATTCCAGATCTTCCTCAAACAGACCCCGCTGAATGTCATAATCATACATATTCCCTGGTTGTATATATACATAAATGATTATTAGCGGTTTAGCACCTCCAATTGTATTGTAGAGATCTGCCTGGCCTGCCAATAACCAACGGCATTTAGTTTTTATTTCTATGAACTTATTTGCTATTCTAGTTGAAGCTAAGGTTATTAGGCCCCCGATAAGCGTCCTAACCCTTACTGTATTGCTCCCCTAATGAGACTCATAAAACCATCTACTGGTTCAGGTTCGTCGCACAACCAAGTTCCCTGGAAGCACATTATATCATACTTTTCAAACTCTCCTTTAAAAAGATCTTGTTTTAAATGTTTTTTATAACCTCCCAAATTCCAGGAAAAAATTAAATGGCTGTCCGATGGATTTAATTCCTAGTCCACATCACTCAGTTCGCCCCTCCTATGATTGTCACAGGAGTTTACAAGGGGCTCAAAACGATTCCTCCACTGCGGATCGTTATATTTGGTAACTACAGTTACACTTAGACTACCCTTATTTCCATCCACACACCTTCTTTGATTTTTATTATATAACAAATTACACTGCACTTGGTTAGGGAACAGACCTGCATGGCACGCAAGGACACTCCCATCTTGAGTCTCACCCCCTAACTCACTTTGCTATACTAAACTTATACCCTCCTCCCTTAGCTCCGCCTCTGCTTGCAATACCAGACGTCTAATACATTCAGAGTAGAAGAGTGCTTTAATCACCTCTTTCCCCTCCGATCTTAATATAAATCCTATTTGCATTATATCTTCTGACTCGATTTCACTTAGACTCGGACACCGGGACATAACTTCTAAAAGGCGGGTGCAATTCAAAGGTTTTAACTTCCTGCGCTGTTTCCTCCCAATCGCTCTTCCCCAGGGTTCTAGATAGATCCATCTCCATTTACTTCCACTAGGGCTCTCCAACTCCCTCTTTTTCCCAAGACCTTTAGGTGAAAATGAGACACCGCTCCTTACTGGGCAAATTGGGTTGACAAATTTCCTACTTCTTACTAATCTCTGAGTATTTTTCTCTCCCTCTAAGCCACTACTTTCCTCTCTTTCTTCTATTTCTTCCATTACTTCTAACTCCACTGCCACTCTTTGGGTGACTTTCTTTCTTTCATCACTGACTAACTTCTCTATAGGGTATGCTAGGAACTTTTTGTGATGTGGCCGCTTGCTCTACGACCACTACTTCCCACTCTTGGCCTCGGTCTGTCCTTGGGGTGGTGGCCTCTCTCCCTACTGATGTCTTACTCCCAACGTTTCTTTGTTTCCTGTGCTTCCTACACTGGAGTTTATAGTAGCAACTGTTGAACCTATATCCCTTTCTCCCTCTTCTATGATTCCTCTTTATCACCAGCATTGGCTGTTTGGAAACATATACTGACAGTTGATTTGATGTCTGTATTATATATGTTTCCCCTCCTTCTTCATTATGTTCAAGGGTGTCATGGATATCTGTTTCTTGATCCCTTTTTTCCAGCATAGGTCGTACTAATGTTGGCATACTACTATTAATATATTTTAACTCCTCTGTTATCTCTTGTAATAGATTTTTATTTGCTTTCTTCAGACTGTTATTTGTAGTCAGTACTTCTAAAATTGCCTGCAAAGTCTTGTGCATTAGGAACGTTACATTTAGTAGTGACTCAGCTGGTGCAGCAGTAATTTCCAAAACAGATGCAGATTGTCTGCCGGAAAGGGGTGACGTGAGAAGTGTATCCAGCTTTTTGTTACCTTCAGCAACACTCCTCCGCAGCCCCCCCACAAAAGCCTCCCTCCTTTCCAAGACCGACGGGAACAGCTCCTCAGATCTTATACTATGCCTTACTTGGGGTGAAAAGCAGGGGATGATGATTGCCTGGGCTCTAACAAACCCTTATGCCCAGTAACCTCCTCTGACCTCCTCTCCAGACACAAGTCCTCCATTTGTAATGAGTCTGAGAACGGGAACTCATTTCTCCTAGATGGTTCAATTTCACTCTGATTGGATTCTAACATATTACTCCCCTCTAACAACAGTGACGTGTGATCAGTTTTTTAAAAATATCTCCCCACAAATTCTCTAATTGATAATCCAAGAGGGGTTCCTGAAGATCTCTCATAATTATCTCTATCAGCTCTATTATCTCTCAAAATGTCCTCCTGTCCAGACGGGTGAAGTACTTTTTCCCCGCCTCCTTCTTCTTGATTTTCAAACGATAGCCCTAAAGACGGATGTTCCTCCATAAACTCCTTTGCCTTGTGGCGTGCTTTTAATCCCTTTTTCGCACCACCACGTGATCGTGCCTTGCTCCCCGGCATGCTGTATACTATATATATATTATAAACAAGGTATTATATGTATATAGATTATCAATAAATATGTATCAATATAGTATGTGGCTCTCCTTAGGGCAGTACTCCCCACAAAAGCACACTCCACACACTGGGCTCAATCTGCCGGGCTCAATCTGCCAGGCTTTTCGGTACTTAATTGAACTTTTCAGGAGTCCAGGAGTCCATGAAGAGGATATTATCTTAATTCTTGGTAATTCTTGGTAGAGACACCATACACTCCACTTCAAAGACCAACTGTAAAGGATTTCCAGGATTTCAGTTCTTAAGGCCATATGTACGAACACATTTTCCCATACACACAGAATGGGTAAAACCCTTTGCTACATCTGGCCTTTAGTTCTTAGGTTACTCACGTAAAAGAGGGGGGAGGGCCAAACCCCTATGGGGGACAAGCCGCCCTGGTCTTGTACCAGCCGCCTCTGCCCCACCACCAGGGGGATCTGCAGCACTAACTGCCCACAGCTAGCTCTATTCAAGGCCTCCCTCCTCTCTAACGCTTTAAGTGCTTAAAGATTGCAGGTCCAATACAACCAGAGCTCCTCAGAGAGCTATTAGACAGACTTAGTCAGACTTATGCTGCCTGGAGGCTTGAATATTTAATTATATCTCAGTATTTGGGGCTGTCCTAGTAGGGTACCAATTCATCCTGCCCCTCGTCCCCCCGGTGTCTTTCTTGCAACTGTCTGCAGCGTTCTAACTTTTTCCTCCTCTTTAACCCCTTTTCTGAGTCACCTGGCCACACCTAATCTGAGTAATAAGGCTGCTGTACCTGGCAACACCCAGTCTGAGTCATGAAGATGCCACAAGCTTAGGTAACAAGTTGACACATGCCCCAGATTCCTACATGAGTTCTAAAACAAGCAATGGCTCAAGTAAACATTTCTCAAAGGCAACAAATTAATGGCCCATGCAAGGGCAGGTGATTTGCTTAGGGGCACACTTTACTAAACGCAAGATTTGGGTTCCGACGCAGATTCGGGTTTGCAGGCCCAACACAAATCACCCTCACCTTGGTCATCAAGGATCCTAAAACAGTTCATCAAAGGGATTTTCAGGTTTTTCCCTCTTGTGAAGGAAATGCCTCCTGCTTTGCATCCCAATATTGTGTTAAGCCAATTAATGAAAGCCCCGTTTGAACCAGTCCACAAAGCAGACTTAAAATATCTCACTTGGAAAACTGCATTACTACTAGCACTTCCATCAGATAGAAGGGTTGGTGAACTACAAGCATTTACCATGAAAGAGTTGTTTAGGCAGTTCAAGAAAGTCAGTGTTGTCTTGAGAACTGACCCTAAATTCATACCTAAAATACCTTCGGAATTTCATCTTAGTGAGCCCATTGTTTTAAAGACATTTTTTTCCAAAGCCCCAAACAATGGTGGAACAGTCTCTCAACACATTGGACGTTAAAACAGAACACAACAATTTTGCGAATGAGACTGGTTGTTTGTAACACTGAGCAATTTAAGAAAAGGATTTCCTGCTTCCAAGTCCACTATCGCAAGGTGGATTGAAGCTGCCATCCAGTTCTGCTACATTAAAGCAGGAATGCCCTTTACTTGCATAGTCAGGGGCAATTCAACAAAAGCTGTATCTACATCCATGGCCCTGTTTGCATGTGTGCCCATTCAGTAGGTCTGCAGCGTGGCAACCTGGTCCAGCAGACACACCTTTACCCAGCATTATTGTCTGGGAGCGGTTGACAAGTCTGTTGCTGCAGTGGGGCAAACTGTTTTACGCCGTCTGTTCTAATAAGGTGAGACAAATTCTAATTCCTTTTTTCCCACCATCTGCTTCTTTTGGTAACACTTATATACATATACAAATGGCTGACTATTCTGATTCAAGCATGTGAATCTATGAAAGATTCAATACTGGAGAAGAAAATGGGTTACTTCCCTGTAACTGTAGTCCTCTAGTATTGGTATCTTTGATAGATTCACATTCAACCCACCCTCCTCCCCATAGAGGCTCCCCTTATTGCTCCTTGCTTCTACCCCTCCCTTGTGCCGGAAAATCTGAGAGACTGAATCCACTTTGGTGAGGGTTCTAAAGGGTGCTGTCACCTGATTGGATGGATTTTAGGTCATTTTTACTGATAGTAATACGCTGTAAAAGTGAATGTCTCTGCCATTAACTTCTATGCAGTTTGTACTATACTGCTTTCTAGGTTATCGTGGGACTTCCACTATGGGCAATGATTCAAGCATGTGAATCCATGAAACATATCAATACTGGAGAACAACAGTTACAGGTAAGTAACCTATTTTCTTAGAAGTGCTTGTGAGGAATTGGTGTATCTTCCTGTTACCATTGCCATATGGAATAGGAAATTTCTTTGTTACCACTATTTTTACACTCTTTACATTTTCTGCATGGGAAAAACCTTTAGAATGGATATTTGCCTGTTAAATTGTTTTAAAATTAAACTCACTATGCATAAGGTGATCCCGAAGGGACTAACTCTGATGTTATTTTAGATGTTTCTGTAATGTTCTGCTATGGTTGCATCACAATTTGGCATTTTCCAGTTTCTCTCAAAATTGTTTTAACTTTTCTGGACACCCGATTAAAAGTGGTGACAAATCTTATTTATTTGTCTCTGGTCCTTGACATTTGATCATGTAATAACAGAATTTCTGGTTATCTCACTCACCCTACTTACTGCTTTTTCCTGTACCCATTTTGGATGACCCTTTTCCCCAAATCTGAATAGCATGCATTCCTGTTCTTTCACAAAGGCTTCATTTGTGCTGCAGTTTCTTCGCCTTCTCTGAAATTCCCCATAATGCATACTTTACTTGAGGAGTTCTGTGGGACTACTGAGAGCATTCTGATTCTGACTCGCTTGTAAAACCACTGAAATTCAGCAGTTATGACATGCGTTGTTTGCAATGCTAACAATAACATGTTTCCAGTATTACAGTAACTCACTTTATAGTTGTATTTTTTTTTGTCTGACCTTCATACTTAAACATACTTAAACATAGTTTTTCAGCTGTTCACTGCCCTGGTTGTGTGCTTCAGAGCCTGGAATGTGGACAGACCCTATGCCTAACCTGCAGAGGCTGGCAAACACTAAGACCATGCACAGTGGGAGTTAGCTTCAAGGCCAGGCCTGTGGTCAGACAATGCCCAACCCGATGCACGTAGCTTAAACCTGCTACACAGACCTTTGGCCTTTGAAGTGGGGTTTAGATTCTGGCTTGCACTCAACTTACTGCAGCTGATCATCCAATCCATATGCATAGCCATTGGCTCTGCTCAGTGGGGGTTGCCAGCAGGGCTTGACCTATGGCTAGGCGGTGCACCTAACCTAACCTATCGTTAGCAGCCAACCCACACTGCCTTTGGCCATGCTTATGTTTTTTGGGTGTAGGAAAGTGGATTATTTATTGGGGTGGGCAAGTTCCCACCTCAAAGGATTAGTCCACTACCTACTTGATGTCACACAAATAAAACAAACATGTGCTCAATTCCTGATAATATGACATGCCAGTCAGGCTTAAATGAAAGATAATGTGTAAAGAGTTTAAGCATTGTATTCACAGTAGAAAGTCGCATAAGACAAAATTCCACAACCAATTTAAAAATAGAGTAATATTATGTCTAAAATTGCCCAAAACTCAAATAAGGGTTAGATGCGATAAGAATTGTTAAAGCTTTAAATGAAAATGATGCCACAATGCATGTCTAATGTTCTATAGAAGTGGAAAACCAGAACGTAGGTGGGAGAGACAGCTAGCACTCCTAACCAATGGGGTGAAAGTTCTCAGGGACAACCCTGCCCAATAGTTCCTTTTTGCCTTAGTATTTCAAAACCTTTCTCCCTTTATGCCAACAATACTCAAATTACAGCCCGGGGGTTGCATGTGGCCCTTCGACCTTTAAATGTGGCCCCCTGAGAAACAGCAGCACTCGGCTGCTGTTTATTGGACTCAGCGCTAACATTAGAAAGATGTTAAATAAACAGCAAACATTTAGAGATTAATTGCAGTCCAAGAAAATAACCATGGTGTAATGATCCGCTTCACTTCAGGAATATCTTCATTTTTAAAGAATGCAAACGTGTATAAATAATTAAATAACCTGCAGAAATTAACCTCTTTTGTTTTTTTTTTTCTCTCTCACCCCAATCTTAACTTTTTTCCCCTTGTATAGTGTTGTTGAGATGGAGTAATGAAGAAACAACACAATTGTGGTTTGGGAGTAAAATAAAGCATAGGTTTTTATCAAATACGGCGGGGAGGACAGATCAGCTCGTGACTGAATCCACACTCAAACTGAAACATTACAAGCAATGCCTTATATAGACTCAAATCACAATGTAAGCTTTTTCACTACTTGGCATGCATATTGATCAAAGCACTTGCTTAATACATTATCTCTACTAATTTCAACACAAAGCAATAGTTTCCAGTTTAGGAATCTCTATTGGGATGTCAGAAATATGGCAGAGATATAGCACCCTTTCTTACTTGCTTATATCAGTCTGTATGACAAATGTGGGGACCCCTGTCACTTCTCTATGGTTTGACCCTTGTGATTATGAAATACTGTACTCTTTATGTCACCCTTTGTTACTCATTACTCATGAGGGACACCTAGTTGCTAGTATTGTTTTTGTTGCTGTCCTTATTTGCCTTGTATACTTCCATGATGATCTCCAAGATCTTTTCCTGTTGGTGTAAGAACGATCCCAGGAAGATTGAGGTTCTCAAAATGGGAAGCCCGAAGGAAGGCAAGACTAAAAGAAAAATGGGGGATCTTACCCGTCACCATGTCTTGATTCTATATGGCTCTAATCATCGGACAGTTTGCCTCACAACAACGGTGTTAGAAACGTCTACCGCCTTTCTCGCCAAGCACCTTATCCAGGGGGTCCACATCGTCCTGGCTTTTTGTGCATGGGTTCGGTTAGAGTCCATCTTGCATATGTAGGCTAGTGCAGTCAACCATTTGGTCTTAGTAGGGGCCTTTAAAGATGTCCATTGCCTACATATTTCCCTTCTACCCAGTAGCATCAGGTGAAACAGCAATTTTAGTTTATATCCATATAAGGTGCTTACTTTGGGTGACCTTCCGGAAAAAAAAACAGCTCCTGACCTATGTCTGTCTGCAGATGAAAAATCTCCTTTACCACACTGCTGACCTCTACCCAAGAAACCTAGATATGGGGGCGGAGAAAACACATATGTAGGTCATCAGCCTTACTTAAACCACGTTTTCTGCATCCCGGACTTGCCACTTCTCTTAATTTTGTTAATTTCTTGGGAGTATAGTAGGCCCTGTGGAGGGTAGAGAGATGATTCCTTCTTATGTGCACTGGTTTTGCCACTTGATATAAAAGATGCCATGACGTGAGCCATAATTGGGTGATGTCTTCGTTCGGGAAAACATACCCCCACTTAGAAACTGCAGGGGTCCTGGTCTAGAGCGAATAAAAATAAGCTATAATAGGCTGCCTCTTCCTTCTTCGGAATTGGGCTTTTAGCCATCTCCTCCTCCAGTTTGTGTGTATCCGTTCCCTCCTCCTGTAAGGATTGGACCCAGCTCTGTAGTTGGTAATATTAAAATGTTGATAAGGCCCACTGAGTTTTAACCGCAAGTTCCTCCCACGCAGGGATTTTCCCATTTTGTAGCAGCGGCCCGCATTCTGCAATGCCTGCGGCCCTCAAGAGGAGCACTAGACTGTCTTTAAAATGTTCTGGTGTTCCTAGGGAACCCCACACGGGATCATACTTACTTACTATAGTATGTAAAGTTTGTTGCTTTCCGTATTTGGGCCCATAGCTGAGCGGCCGCCTGCAAAACCTTTAATCTCACTCTTTTATCAAATCTGGGGTGACTGAATTTATACATTAGTTTTCAACCCACCTCCTATCACTCCCTTCAACGTATTGTCCCTTAACAGATTTCCACCTGACCCAGATAGCAGATTCTTCATGTTCTTTAACTCTAAGGCGCACAGCTGGATGTCCGGAAGTGCTATTCCTCCCCTTATCATATTTCTTTCTCAGCTTCTTTCTTGCAGTTCTAACTCCTTTAGATGTCCAAATAAGAGAGTCTATTTTCCCTTGCAACTTTTGTATCTAAGCCTTTTTGAAGTGCAAGGTAATCATGTTGAAGAGAAAGGTGAGTTTTGGAAGAATAGACATTTTTATCAGATTGGTTCTTCCATGCAAAGATAACGGAAGATGAGCCCAACTTAGAAGCCACCTATTAACCTCTTTTGTGACGTTATTAAAATTTGCTTCAGCAATTTCTTCCAGGGTATTGCTTATACTAATGCCCATATATTTTGATTATTTTTTTCATTAATCTATGCGCCTCCTCAATATTCCAGGTCATGATTTTTGTTTTAGACATATTGACTGCATATCCCAAGACCTTCCCAAATGCCAATGTCAAGCACTCTAAGTTTTCCAAAGTGGGACGCAGGTTACTTGAATAGACAATTATGTCATCAGCATGTAATGATATTTTGTTTTCCCATCCTGCATAGAAAAAAGGCTTAATAGACAGGTCTCTCCTGATTTTCTCTGCTACTTGCTAGTATTGCTCTTTTTGGGTTTGCATCCAAGGGTCTGACTTTGCTCAGGGCAGTCAATTGACAGCAACCATCCAGTTGTCCTCTTACCTAAATGTCAGACCCCCCACTGATGCCTCAGCCTTGGATGCGCTCCTTCAAAGACGCCTTCCAGATATCTTAAATCTGGGCACTTGGGAACCGGGCATCTGACTTATTCAGAATACTGCCTGCCGGTGAAGTAACTGTCTTTTTGCCACATCAGACTTCACAACTGTTACCCGGTCCTCCTCATTACTTCTACTCTGGCCCTCAGGATCTAACCGGGATGCTTGCTGTCCACTCCCAAAGGAATGACCCTTCCAGGAGCTGTCTCCTGGGAAATACACCATCGTCCCGGCTCCCAAAATCTCTCTCCACAAATGTAGAAAACGTAAATGAAAATCACCTCACTTTGAGGGGGTCAGACCTCCTCACACCGTTCGTGTCACGCGTTAGAGTGACGCTGCACAAGCAATCAAAGCACAATAGTATACATAAACACCGTATGGAAAAGAAAATGAGAATGCACTTAACCGGCTGTGGAGCAGCCAAAAAAGAGGAGGAGTTTATGTGTCAGGAGTATTTATATGGGCCATCTCTGTTGTTTACCATGTGATTGTTTTGTTTACTGTAAGGTTATTGGCTGCTGAGAAAATAAAGCATAGAAAGGAAAGCATAATCCTCTCCTCTATGTCCTTAATAGAATTGAAAATTCTTTATCGCGAGTGCTAGAATTTGTTTTATTTTCTGCACTGTATTCTATTCAAGCAGTGCAGGCGGTGTCTCCTTCAGCTGCAGTCCGGGGAAGAGAAATGGCTCCTAGGCTCGCTTCACCAAATGTTCTAACCACCTGTTACAAGAATGTGACTGTTGCACACCTGCCAAGGATAATGTTTTCCTAAAAAGCTGAGTGTCTTCTAGTCTTAAACTCTGAAGCATATCAGCATGACCTTCCTACGTTACGTTCTCATAAACGTGTAGACAATGTGGCCTACAATTCATGTTATAACCTTCTATTTTATCTGTGTTACTAATTATCGTATCTATTAGAACTTGTGTCTCAACCTTTCACCCAGTCCCTCACTCTGTCCTTGCTCTCTATTCTGACATTGTAAACAGCTTGGGCCTGTGTTTATCTTTGACCACATACAATTCTGCACTTTTTCCTGCTGATCCATGAATTAGCAGAAGTGGGCCTTCTCTCTTTTCTATATTTTCTATGACATTTTCCCCCCTTTAGTTGAATCTTCAACTATTTCCTCACCTTCCTTTTTGCATGAGTCCATCAGTGTGTATATGTTCTCCTCAATATCCTGCACTTTATTGATCCATCTAGTGGTAAACACCCCTCCCATCTTCTGACTAACCCTCTTGCACCATCCTATCACTAACTGAAAGATGCAGCACATCGAGTATCACCACAAGTATTGGTAATACACCTTTAAACAGTCTTGACGGGGGCGTGGCCAAGATGGCGGCGTGAGCAGACGCGTCCGTCTGAGCTCCGCCGCCAGGGTCCCAATTAAAGCATTGCGGCCCCGTTTTTGGGACCTCCAGGCCCTCCTGGAGTGCTGAGAGGGGCCGGGAGGCAGCGAACGCTTCGGGGGAGGGTCGAGTTGCCCTCCAAGGAGAGCACCAGTGGTGTTGGGCCCTGCGGCCTGGACCGCGATTGCGGTCGCTGGCCGCGGCGTGGTTCGGCAGTGCCGCGTGGGCCGGCTGGGTGCGCGGCGACCGGCCAGCACCCCGGAGTGACGCTGGTGCTACTTGAACCCGCAACGGTGCAGCGGAGGGCGCCGGCCCTAGTGACGATGGTCCTGTCATGGAGCGGAGGTGAGACGGCTCTCCGTGGCCCGCGGCGGCCATTACATTGTAGCGCTGCTGCGGACTAGAGGTCCCGGACACGACAGGGTGCTACACAACATATTAGCACCCCTGCTCTGAGTTGGTGGAGCTTGGATGGGCGCTAAGGGTTTGGGCCACATATCGGCGGTGCGGTCAGCCCGCGGTGGCCCAGCCCGAGTGCAGAAGGAGCTTGGGGCATGCTATGGGCCTACGAACTTTGGGCCGCGCTAGAAGTAGAAATTAGCGACCAGAGTTTCAAGGACATACAGTGAAGGATCTGGCAACTTGTCCCATACCGAGCTGTGCGAAGAGGCTCAAGGCGCGACGAAAGAGGCACCTGGGGCTAAGATGTCTTCCAAGCCAAAACGAGATCAGTCGTTGAGAGAAATGCTGACCAGATCCCACCCGTTGCAGGGCAAAGTGGCTGAGGGCTCAGCGGTGGGTCGGTCTCCGGAAGCACGTGGAGAGACGGAGGAGGACGGGAGGCCCCGGTCACAAAAGGTTTCCTTACCTCATTGTTTGACTCGCTGCGGAGCAACCTGCAGGAACTTCGTAGAGACATTTTTCAAGAGGTGAAAGAGCTACGAGGGGAGGTCACGTCTCTGGGCGAGCGTGTGGACCAGGTTGATGATGGCGAGATCTCTCGAGGTGAGGAGTTGGCGGGCATGCAACAAGAGGTTATACGCCTTCGGGACCAGCAGGAGCTCCTCCAGTCTGCGGTTGAAGACTTGGAAAATAGGTTGCGACGGCATAACATTCGCATCCGAGGTGTGCCACTCGGAGCAGAGAAGTAAGATATCAGCGAATTTGTGGTGGCGCTGTTTGACTCTGTGCTTGGCCTGGAGGGTGGCTGCGAGATTACACTAGACAGGGTCCATCGTGCGGGCCGCATCGGCGGACCCGGAGAGCGTTCCCCTGATGTCTTGGCATGTGTTCATAATTATGGCCTTAAAGAAAGCATCTTGCAGAGTGCCCGTAATCTCCTGCAGATCCAGTTTCGAGGGCACACGCTCCAATTATTTCAAGACCTCTTGCTGCGGACTCTGCAGAGGCGGCGCAAATTTAAGCCCATCACGGAGCACCTACGGGCGCACTCGGTATCATACTTTTGGGAACATCCTTTCCGCCTCACTTTCCGTTGGGAAGAACACCTCTGCCAGGTGAAATCAGTCCCGGAAGCGAGAAAGATCCTTCGTTTGTAGGGAGACACCCAGGAAGAAGGTGCATCCACGGTCTTAGCTGATGGGGATTGACCGCGATGGAGGCGCAAGGAGAGGAAGAGGGAACAGCAGCGACCGTCGACTTCGGAGCAGGCCCAGGAGCGGCAATCAGTACTCAGTAGCGTGGCCGCTGGAACATAGGCTTAATGGCTGGAGGGCCGCGGTGACGGCTTGGGAGTGGGCCGCAGTGATTCAGGTTACGTGACTGCTGCGATGGGGCCTGGGCGGCGGAGTTGGTGGACGCTACACGACGGACCTAAGTGATTGTGCTTCCCCTGTTGAGACTTTGCCTCTTAGGAGATGAGTGATAGAGGACTTTATAGTTATGTGCACCTGTTGTGCGTTATGGTTGTAAGTTGGTGTGCTTCCCCTAGATCTTGTATACAAATTACCTTGGCTGCCGGTCCCCTTGGTTCGGAGTGGCCTGGGGACGGGTCTGAGCGAGGGCTCCCCGGGTGGACCCTCCCCATAAGGGCTTTTGACACTGGATCACATGTCTCTTAAGTGCCTAAGCTTGAATGTCCGAGGTCTTAACAGTCCGGCCAAGAGATTAGCGATCCTGTCGACGCTTGAGTGCTCTGGTAGCCACATTTGCCTTTTACAGGAAACGCATCTGCTGGCTAGGGACACATTTCGTATGCGCTCAAAGTGGTTTCCTAGACAGTTCTGGTCCTCGTCCCCCATGAAACATGCCAGTGTGGTGATACTATTTTCGAAGACCTTCTCTGGAAAAATGGTAGCGCAGATTCATGAGGTGCAGGGGAGATTCCTGGCCCTTAGACTACGGGTGGGGGCCTACTGCTTTACCATTGCCTCTCTGTATGCCCCCAATGCGCAGCAAGAATCCTTCCTGAAACAGGCGATTGCCCCGGCGCTTGCGACACGCGATAGTGCTGTGTTAGTGGGAGGTGATTTTAATTTGGTAATGGACAATGAGCTGGAAAGATCGGGCACCGCTTTGGGCAGACGGGGGTGTTGACGACGGCAGGGCGACAGTGGTTGGGCGAGTGAGGACTAGAGGATATTTGGCAGAGATCACATCATTCGCATTGGGACTACTCCTCTTATTCGGCAGCTACCAAGACGTATGCACGGATTGACCTCTTTCTGGCTTCACGGGAGCTCGCTTCTCGAGTCCGACTGACCACAATAGAGCCCAGGTCCCTTACAGATCATGCGCCTAACACGGTGGGGATTGGAGTGGATGTGGGTTGGGTGAGAATCTCGAGCTGGCGTTTCAGGGACGCGATCTTGCAGAATAGAGAAACAGAGGAGTTGCTTCGGCGCGTGATTTTGGATTACCTTAACCACAATGATGATGGGATAACTAGCTTGGAGTCCCTGTGGGAGGCTCTGAAGACAGTGGTGCGGGGGGAGGTAATGTCGTTATCAGCAAAAGATAATAGAGCAAGGAGGGAGAAGAGGGCGGCGCTAGAACAACGGGTGGCAGCATTGGAGCGATCCCATAAATCCACGTGTGCTCCAAGAATTTTGCGGGAACTGGAGAAAATGAGGCAGCAGCTGAAGCGGTTGGACTGGGACAGGACAGAGTATGCGATAGCGTGGCTTAAGCATAAATACTACATTGGGAGTAATAGGTGTGGCAGGCTCCTGGTGCATCGGTTGAGAGCACAGCGTGCGGCAGCAGCGATAAAAATGGTCCGCTCACCTTCGGGGAGGGAGGCTCACACAGACGAACGCATTGCAGAAGCGTTCGCCAAATATTACCGGGTATTGTATACAGCTGATACCCAGAGGGATGCGAATCCAGCCACATATCTGGCGGGAATAGCAATTACTACGCTCGCAGAGAGGGAAGCGTCTTCCCTAGATCAGGCTATTAGAGTGGAGGAGGTTATCTCGGCAATGTGACGGCTTAAGGTTGGGAAGTCCTCTGGCCCTGATGGCTTTACGGCGCTCTTTTATAAAACTTTCTGCGTGGAACTTACTCCGCTTCTGGCGCGTCTTTTTAATTCCTTTCAGAAGTCAGAGATGCTTGTACCCAGCATGTCCGAAGCTACCATTACGGTGATTCACAAGCAAGGGAAAGATCCCGAGGAGTGTGCTTCGTACAGACAAACCTCGCTTTTGAACATAGACGCTAAGCTCTTTGCTGGAATACTGGCCCATCTCCTTAACCCCTATATGCCGGGTCTTATAGATCCAGACCAGGCGGGCTTTATACCCCATCGTCAGTGCAGTGATAACACGAAGCGACTGTTACACTTGATAGATAAAACTAATAGATCACGCAGGGAGACGCTGCTCCCCTCTATTGACGCAGAGAAGGCGTTTGATAGGGTCCACTGGCCTTACTTATTTTGGGTCTTGGATTGTTATGGTTTGGGCCCGGCCTTCAGGAAATGGGTTCAGTGCATTTATCGCTCACCTAGGGCTACTGTCCGGGTTAGTGGTACAGTCTCTTTGCTGTTCCCGATTGGACGGGGGACCCGACAGGGGTGCCCTCTTTCCCCCCTTTTGTTTGCGCTTTATATGGAGCCCTTCGCTCAGCGTCTACGCGACAGCCCCTTGGTCTCTGGGGTGAAGTTTGGAGGGGATCACCACCTTATCACGCTTTATGCGGATGATGTGATTCTTACCCTCTCTGAGCCCACGACCTCACTGCCTGAACTAATGGCGATAATGGAGTAGTTTGGTCAGATCTTGGGGTTCCGGGTAAATATGCAGAAATCCCAAGTCCTTAGCTTGTCTGTAAACCCAGAGCGTGAGCAAGAGTTGAAGACTCGATTCCCGTTTCTTTGGTCCTCATCGCAGCTCCCTTACTTGGGTATTGATCTAGCGTCTGCAGTTACGAAGACGGTAAGCTTGAATTATGCGACATTGGTCCGGGAGGTGCAGCGCGATTTGGAGAGCTGGGCGAAACATAAACTTTCCTGGCTGGGCAGGGTGGCGGCGGTGAAGATGACCACATTACAGCGTATATTGTACGTTTTCCAGGCGCTGCCTCTGGCTCCCCAGCCTCGTGTGTTAGCGACTCTTCAGTCGGCAATACTTAAGTTTATATGGGATGGGCGCCCTGCACGACTCCCTAGAAGACTTTTATATCGCCCTAGAGCATAGGGGGGCTGGCGGTCCCCTGCCTCATATGATATTATGAGGCTGCACAGTTACGCTTTCTCTTGGAGTGGAGTCGTCCACTTACTGAGAAGCACTGGTGCTTCATGGACCAGGCGTTAGCGGGATCGCACATTTGGAAGGAACCTTGGCTTCAACGTCGACATAGGGCGCCGGGACTATACTCCTCCCTGATTACGGGAGCGACGCTCCGTGTCTGGGATGCCGTGGCGTGTCGGGCAGGGCTTACGTCGTTTCCGTCCCCCATGACCCCGATAGGGGAGAATCCTGATTTTGAGCCTGGGCTATGTCTGGAGGCTCTACGCCGCTGGTATGATGGAGGCTTTAAAAGGGTGGGGAGCCTGTTTTATGCACAGGGAGTTGTCTCCTTTGATGAGATGAGAGAAACATATGGCCTGACAGAGGCAGATAGGTTAATGTACTACCAGGTGAGGCATTGGGCTCTTCTGCCGGCGAACAGAGCTCTGATGGATAGGCCACTCACGCCGTTCGAAAAATGGCTGTTGACAAAGAAGGATGACAGGCGTGTCCTCTCAGAGCTGTATAGACTCTTACAAGGAAAGGAACGCTTGCCTAAGACTAAGGGGCAACTTAGATGGGAGAGAGAGCTGGAGAGGGAGTTCTCGGACGAAGAATGGGAAAATATATACTATAGAGCACATCACACAGCTTTCAATGCAGCAGGGACAGAGACGGCATATAAAGTGGCTTCCTCTTGGTATTACACTCCAGCCAGGATACACTCATGGGACCCTACCAAGCCCAGCCTTTGCTGGATGGGGTGTGGTAACACAGGTTCGCTGGTACATCTGCTCTGGCACTGCCCCAAACTTCAGAGATATTGGACGAGCATTTTAGACGATATTGATAAAGTGTTCCGGACAGAGCTCCCTAGGTTTCCATCGTATATACTTCTGGGTTTACCCAACCCCCTCTCCTTCCGCTACGTTCCCTGAGAGGGCGACAGATGGTGCTGGCACTCAACGTGGCTGTGCAATCTATCCTAGCCTTATGGGGGACGGACAGGGTACCGACGTATGCGACCTGGCTTCAGAAGCTGTGGTTTATTCTTGCAATGGAGAAGCTTACGCTGGTTTCTCAGCAGAGAGTGGGTGACATAAATACGTTATGGAAGCCGTTCTTTGAGATACTGTCAACAGAGTTCACGGAACTGACATGCCCGGCTTACTTGAGGGTCCTGGGGTTGACAGATGCCTCTTCTTAGTAGGTGTTCGGCTGGTGGCTGGGGGCGACTTGGCACGATGTTGGCCTGTTGAGATGGGGGGATTCCTGGGGGAAGGAGTGATATGTTCGTTGGGGGGAGGCACAGTTTTTCTGCTGTTTAATTCTTGTTATGTTTTGTTTATTTATGCACGAAGCACTGAAGTCAATAGGCCACTGCCTTTACCTACCTTGCTCTTCTAAAAGTTTGGAAGTAGGCGAAAAGGGAGTTCATGTGCATGCCCTCTTGGATGTCAGACTGAAATACTGTAGCTGGGTGGTTGACTTGCTTGCGATTTACACAATGTGCTTTGTGCTTTTATATGTTAAACTCAATAAAAAAGATTTGATCCAGAAACAGTCTTGACATCCAAGGTAGCATCCAAGCAAACCACCCTGAGAACCACCTGTTGGGTGGCAACCCCCCTTGTCCACCATGCTGCTGCTAACATAAAAAGACATGAACAGAAAAACAAAACAAAAAAACATAACTGTCCGCTAGCAGAGTCGATAAAATACTCCACCCACGCTTTGAAGGGAGATGTTATTACTCCTCTCTTCTAAGTCTCCCTCCAAAGATGGCGATGGTTGATACAAAGCAGGGGCCAGTTGAATGTCTGACAGATGTATCTATGGTTTCCTGCTCTCCACTTTCACTTCACTGGGTGTGCTCTGAGTAACTGAGTAGGGGCCCTCGAACTTGCTGTCCCTCCATCGCCTTCCAAAACTGCAGATGTACACTTGTTGATCAACGGGTATTGAACCAGTCTTCTGGGCTGCGGTGATGCACTTCTCCTATCACAACACCTATTTAGAAAAGAACTTGGCAGACTTCAACAACTGAGATAAGTAACAGCTCATGTCTTCCCTCCAAACCTCAACTGTCTTATGGGCATCTGTGTCACAGTATTGTTAAGGTGGTTGGCATGGGACGCCCTGTCACTATCTGGTGTGGGGTAAAATGGTGATCACTTCCAGGTTGATTTCTAATGGCTTATAAAGCTAGAGGGAGGGAGTGTAACCAGTTCTTTTGTAACATAGAACACAGTTTGCTTATTTTACTTTTTAGGAGTCCATTAAGGCGCTCTACAATACCATTACTTTGGGGATGATAAATGACCATTTATGTTTTATTCCTAGGGAGGTACAAATGTGCTGGAACATGGCATTAACGAAGTGTGTGCCATTATCTGAGTGAATCGCTTCTACCATTTCCCACTTGGGTATGATTTCTCTTATTGAAAAAATTGGCTGCTGCTTTAGCATCATTATATACACATGGTTCTACCACTATCCATCTCTAGAAGGGACAAACAACTATGATAGGATAAAATTGTTGCATCCCTCAATCATGTCAACAAAGTCTAAATGCAAATGTTTTAATGGACCTGTTTGGTGTGGTATTGTTGAGCTGATCACTTTTAATGTAGGCTTAGGACTGTATTATTGGCATAGTTTACATTCTGCGATATACATAGTAATAATTTCAGATAGTTGTGGAATGAACCAATCTGTCTGTAGTGTAGCAAGAAGATATTCCTTGGCAGTGTGTGCTGGGAGATGTAGTTGCTCTAGAGCTGTGTAGGACAGGGCTTGTGGTTTTCCTGGCTTGCCTATGCTCTCCTGCCTGTAAATGAAGTCTGTTGGTGACTGCGTGCAGCCTCGCTGTTCCCACAGCTCCCTTTCATGAGGCAGCGCTTGTTCTTGCAATTCACATAAATGTAATTGTGCTGTTTCTATATATGAGGGTGGTAACTCTGTAGCATTCTGTTGCCTACTTGTCATAATTCCTAATGTGTGTTCATCATATTCATAATAATTTGCGGGTGCTTTAGCTGCTTCTTTTGCTGCCCAATCTGCCAAAGCATTACCTCTGGAGATAAGGTCTTGCTGATTAGTGTGTGCTGCACACTTTATCACCACCACTTTGGATGGAAGGGATAGAGCTTTTGTCATTTGTGCCCATAAATCTTTGTGCATTACTGGGGACCTGTCAGATTTAAGATATCCCCTCCTTTCCCACCTGTGAATGCTAGAATGTGCAGTGTAGGTGATGTATGCTGAATCTGAGTAAATGGCTACCTCTAATCCTTCAGCTTGCTGCAATGCTTCAATGATGGCCTCCAATTATGCAGCCTGTGCTGAAAAATGAGAATGTAGTAGAATCTGACTGATTATCTGTAATGTATCAGATGATCCCTGCTGTTCAGCTCTTACAACCGCTGCTCCAGAATGTCTAATCCCAGTTTCCTGATGTATAAAAGATGACCCATCAACGAAGAGCAACATGCTTCCTGGGATGGGGTCTTCTCCTACCTTACTACCCTCATCTGGTATGTAATAAGCGCAGTCATGTACTTGTTCATCGTCAGTAACTGGGTATGTAAAGAATGTCGCTGGATTAACTGTGTGGCAGCAAACCATTTGTAGTGATGGCATTGAAAGTATTACCTCGTATCCAGATGCCCTCTGAGTCGTGAGGGTGCTCTTGCCTCTTTGCAAGATAGCAAATACTGCATGCTCTACATACAGTGTTGAAGGTGATCCCATCACTATAGTGGTCCTTTTCTGGACTGAAAATGTTGCTGTAGCCAGTGCTTTCTCACATGGATAGTGACGTTTCGTGATGGGATCAAGTAGCCCACTGTAGCAGGCAATTGGTTTGAGTCCCATAGATGTCTTTTGAGTCAGTACTGCTGTCATTGTCATTCCATTACAATGGCAGAGGAGGTTGAATCTTTTGCTGTAGTCAGGTGTACCTAACACACTGGAGCGTTTGTGATAGCTCCAGAAATGCTGTCTCTCTTTCATCAGTCAAGTTTATTTTGTTCTTATTTGTGTGGGACTCTTTTAGAGTGGTCAGAAGTGATACAGTCAGGGTAGCATAATCAAAGATTCACTGTCTAACCTAACTGCAATCCTAGAAACTGCTGCATTTGTTTTTTGGTGGTGGGTTTAAGCATGTTTCTGATGCTCTCTACTCTGTCTGGTGTCACTCTCCTGACATTTGGGGTTGTGCGTAAAAGGGGTTACCTCCTTGCACCATTACTCCTCCCAACTGGACTTGTGTTTGTCCTCCTGTAGCGTTTCGGATACCCTGGGGCACACTCTGTGGCATTGGCTCTTGTTGTGCGGTCCACTGAACTTGAGGGACCTGCGGGGATTCCTGTATTACTTGTTGGGGCACCCATTACATCTGTTGTGGCCTCATCTGCCTCTGCGTGGAGATCCTTCCTTGTGCTTGCTCATCGTTCTTTCTTGTTCTACATTCCCTTTCAAAATGACCCATCTTATGCCAATAATAACACTGCTGTCCTACTCGGTATTCTCTTTTGCTCCTTCCCCGTGCTAACCTTTGACCTCCTGAAAAATGTCCTTGTCCCTTTCCCATGTTATTTGCTGGAAGCACTGGCGCTCCGACAGCTGTTGGTGGTGCTGTCACAAGTGCCCCTTCTGTACTCGGTTTCTTAAGTTTCTGTTGCACCAACTTAGCTGCGGTCCTCTCTGCCTGTGCTGTCCACTCTCTATCTTTATCTTGTTTTTGCTTGAAATAATGTATTATATGGGTTTGTATTTCTGGCCAGGGTTTAGCCTCTATTCCCACTACTCCATCTAGGTTTGCTTGTATATCCATGGCCAGGCCCCATTTCAGTAAATTATAAAATAATATTGCATTTCTGCCTGTTTTCCCAATTACATCCTACTCCCTTTATCCATCGTTCTTTCATTCTAGTAATGTATTCTGAGATGTTCTCAGTTGATTTTATGATTTCTGCCATAAGGGCTCCAATGTCTGGTCTGTCTGGGTATTTTAGCCGGAGTGCATCCCAAACATATTGGTGGACATTGTTAAAGAATGACCCATCAAATTGTGTATTTCTCAATGTTATTTGAGGGAAGCCTGCTCTGGCAAAAAATTGTATTTACTTACTCTCCTACTAAAGAACTTCACAAGCTTTTGCCATTGCCCAAGGCAAGGTTCACTCCAGCAGTATGTTTTTTCAAAGCATCCTATCCATTTTTCTGCTCCCTCAGACAGCGGGGGTAGTGATCTCTTTAAATTCTCTTTATCCAGCTGTGGCCATGGGACATATGTGGGAACGTGCCCACCCTTGAAAATTAGGGGTAACTGAGCACCCTTGAAAATTAGGGGTAACTGAGGTACTGGTTTAGGTTTCGCTGGCCTTGGGCCTAAACTCGGGTCTGGTCTATTACCTCATATTACTTCAGTTGGTTTGTCTAGGGCATACTGCTCCCAGACCACAAAACACTCTTGCATATAGGGGTAATTTCAATCTGGTTCAACCTGCCCCTGCCAAAAGTAATCTTCTGCAGTTGCCAAGTCAAAGGGTTGAAAAGACTCTTGTTGGGGCCAAGTATTTCTTCCTGCCTTTTTCGTCCACCTTGCCAATTTGTCTTATATTATCTCTATGGATGTTAAATCTGGCCTGCTTATTTTTAGGATTGACGTCCTTTTCATGCCTGAGGTGTCTCTTGCAGTCATTAGTAGCCCCTGCGTAGGACACAGGTGGAAATTATACAATCTCCTGGTACTTTCCTGTTCATCTGCACCCCTCTTAGGTCTTTCTTCCCTCTCCCCATCATCCTCTGTTCCGTCTTGTAACTTTCGGGGGTTTGTTATATTGTATCGTCTCTACATTCCTTTTCCATCCTTCTTTTTCTCTTATCCATCTCTCAGCTGCCTCTGTCAGAGTCTCTGCAGATGTGTCTCCTAGCCTAAGAACAATATGCCCTGTAGTCCATTGCTCTCGAAGGGAGCAAGACTCCTAGATCGTTCTGGCTATCTAGCAGTATGCTGCAATTAGTTTATTAGTCTGTCTCGTCGGTCTGGTTCTGGACCAGCCTGAGGAGTTGTAAGGGCTGGGTCTGATGTTGACTCTGCTTCCCGTAATTCTTGTTTCTCCTCTTCAGGCTCAACACTAACAGGATCCTGGTACCCTGCAGCTGGCAAAATGGGATAAAGGCTGCAAGGTGGGGGCTCCACTGGGGACTTCTCTAGGGGCTTCTCTGGGGGCTGTGCCACTGTCTCTTTGGGTGTGATTGGCTTCACGTTTGTTTTTGTATTACAAAACACCCGCCATAATGATAGTGGCTTCCCTTTTCTGTCTTTTTTCTTTTTCTTATACTTGGAGTGAATGTAAGTCAGTGTATGTCAGCTATGTCGTCCTCAAATGTCCCTTCCTTGGGCCATGGCTGAGCGGGGTCCTTGGTACCTTTGTACCATTGTTTACAATATTTTTGGATCCTTTTCTTGTGCGAACGGTAGGTTTTCCAGAGGGGTCTCCATGGTCCCAAAGGATGTGTATTTCCTATATGTACTTTTTTTTTACTTGTCCACTATTTTATGTCCGTCTTGGACCTTGACTCCCCTACTGATATATATTTGTCTTTATCAACATCGTTAACCTATGGCAGTGGTAAGCATGTGTTAATCTCATGCAGTATTACCTGACTTCACATATATTATTGAGAGACCAAATCGTTCAACATCAGCCATACTTATCACTAGTCTACGTAACACTTCTTCCGTGGTTACATCTGGGGAGAGTGCATTCATGGGAGGTCTAAGTGGATTGGCACCGGACACAATACATTTTATATCATTATTATGAATGTAAATAACTATTTGTGGTGATCTGAGATGTGAATTTCTATGAGAAATACATCAAGGAGAGCTGATAATATAATAGGTGACTGTTATTATTTCAAACCAAGGGATATTACATGGGCACGGGGGTTGTCCATGGGCCCACTGAAATATTAGTTTTAATTCATTGGTGTTTGTTGCCTGCCACAGTGAAGCATCAGTCTCGCGCATAGGGACTTATTATTAGTCTTTACACTAGTCTTGGAATATTTTATTTTAGCTCCCTGTGTTTTTATCTCCCATAATGTTTCCCCACTTACAGGACACTTTATGGGTCTCTTGGGATGCCAAAACTATGGCAGAGATCTTGCACCCTTTCTTCCTCGCTTATTTTAAACTGTATGACAACTTGCCGTGACCCCTGCCACTTCTCTATGGTTTGACCCTTGTGATTATGAAATACTGTACTTTTTGTCACCCTTCTTACTCATTACTCATGAGGGGCACCTACTTTCTAGGATTGTGCTTTTTGGGTTTGATACCAAGGGTCTGACTGTGCTCAGGGCAGAGTCAATTGACACAACCACCCATTGTCCCCTTACCTAAACGTCAGACTCCCCACTGATGCCTAAGCCTTGGTTGCACTCCTTTAAAGATGCCTTCTAGAATTCTTAAATCTGGGAACTTGGGAACCAGGCGTCTGACTTATTCAGAGTAAGGCCTGCTGGCGCCAGTGAAGTGACCGTCTCTTCGCCACATCAGACTTCACACCTGTTACCCGGTCCACCTCACTCTTCTACTCTGGCTCTCCGGATCTAACTGGGATACCTGTTGCCCACTCCCAAAGGAATGTTCCTGCCAGGAGCTGTCTCCTGGGTAATACACTTCTGTAACATAACATTGCATTATGGAAACAAAACCACATACATCATACAGGCATTTACCTATGCCCCCATGCTAAAATTGCCGCAGACTCATGCAATGAAAAATTTAATGTACAAAGCCCAACCTCTCCTCGCCCTTTAGGATGGCAACCTCTGGAATCCTACCCACCTGTTTGAATAGGCAGGTGTATGCTCCCCTGATTTTCTGTGCAGTATTCTATTCAAGCAGTGCAGACGGTGCCTCCTTCAGCTGCAGTCTGGGGAGGAGAAATGGCTCCTATGCTGGCTACGCCAAATGTTGTTGCGATGGAGAGATGAAGAAACAACACAATTCTGGTTGGCAATATAGTATGGGTTTTGATCAAATACGTCTGGGAGGACAGATAGCTCTATGACTGAATCCGCACTTAAACATTACAGGCAGTGTCTTATATAGACTCAAATCACAATGAAAACTTTTTCACTATACATTGTTATCTCTACTAATTTCAACACGAAGCAATAGTTTCCTGCAAAGCATCTAACCACACGTTACAAGAATGCTCTGAAGAATATCAGCATGACCTGCCCACGAGTCTGCAAAAACATTCTTTCTCATAAACGTGCAGACAATGTGCCTAAGATTCATGCTGTAACCTTCTATTTTGGCTGTGATACAAATTTTTCTATTTATTATAACTTGTGTCCTAGCCTTTCACCCAGTCCCCCACTCTGTCCTTGCTCTCTATTCTGACATTGTAAACAGCTTGGACCTGTGTTTATCTTTGACCACATACAATTCTGCACTTTTTTCCTACCGATCCATGCATTATCAAAAGTGGGCCTTCTCTCTTTTTCTCTATTTTCTATGACAATGGTTCTGCAGGAAATTTAGCATACCGAACCTTAGCTGAGTGACTTGGTGGTTTCCCAAATTTTGTTGAAATCCCTCCACATAGTCAAAAGACGTCGATGTAGGCAAATGAAAAAATGACATTCTAATGAAAAGTGCATCTAAACCATAACTGCAAAGTGGCGACTGCTCCTGTGTAAAGAAGAAAAAGTGTGTGAATATATCTATATATCCTATATTCACTGAAAAATGAATTATGGTTCAGCAATCAAAAAAGAGAAAAAAAACTAAAATCCAACATTATTGTAGTGAACTTAAATCTCAACTGATATCCCTGCCACACCAGTGCACCAGTTTGCTAAATGCACTGAAGCAAAATTATCAGTGTTGTATATTATAATACCATGTTTCCTAATTTTTGCAGGACCATAACTAATTTTTTGATATTTGTAATCAATTTCTGTTTTTTTTTTTTAACTTAAAGGTATGACATATTTAATTCAACGACTGTGCCCTGCTGTGCATGGCCTCTGTGCTAAGCAGGGGTTGCCTGCCAGGACCTGCACCTATTCCCCCACAGGCAGTACCCCTTGCTGCCTGTGGCCTTCAGCTGTGCACAGCCAGTTTTGCATGGAGGGCCTTCACTCTCTGTATTTCAATTTTGCTTTGTGGTGCTTTGAGTATTCACTTTTATTTTACTCTACATGAAACTCTCAAATTCTTTACATGCTCAAGGATAATTGCACCCGTTTCTCATTTCAATATGTTTATCAAGTGCTCACGTTCTTGTAAATTTACAAATTGTGGAAAAAAAAAATTATTGAAGCTTTTAATCAACCAATCTGATTTCTTGGTGTGATTGAACTGGTGATTTCTTTCCTGTATACATGCTTAAACGGCAAAAATATCTCCACATTTTAACTCTTCAATGGCCACCGACCCAACTTTCAAACACTTAAAGCTGAATTTCACCTCATCATAACAAGCATTTGCAATGCAATATGTCTTGCATTTGCTTGAGTTGGCTATTGGCACTGTAAATTCATAACTGGACTTTTCTTGCCACATAAGTTGGTCATCCCTGCCTCATAATTTCATCTTTTCCTGCCATATAGTTTGAGTGCCCGCACATAACTAAAACATTTCAATTTACCGTCTTCCTCTACCTTCAGCAAAAAATGAAAATGTTGCCATTTAGCATCCTAATTTATATCAGACATGCTAATTCCAATAGAATACCACTTTCACCACCCCATCATCAGAGTTGCTGGTTGGCTAACACAATTCCCCCGGAAAAAACACAAGACAGCCACAGAGGAGAAATAAACTAGAAGGGTCACCCAAACATATCAAGTCTTCAAACAGTCATAGTGTACTAGGGATGTAAGGTTGGCCTGGATTATGGTCATAATTGCAATAAGGCGAGATTATTAAAACTTATACAATCATCATATAAATCTTTATTAAAAATACACATTTGGCATTAGACTGTAATGATCAAAACAGCCCCTAGAGGGCACAATAACAAAAATATAATTTATAAGAAATATGGCCATGCAACCATATTGTTATCCCCTAGAGGGGATAACCACATGCCTAAAAAAGTAACCATATACTTAGCCCTTAGAGGGTGTTATTGGGGCAAGTAGGCCTACTGCAATGATATTACAAACAATGCCTTTGAAACAGAACTTCTCCCATGTGTAAAAGAAATGTTGTAGCCATTAGAAACCTTAAAAGACACTGAGTGGTGAGAGGGGTTATTATTTTAGGCTCCCCACTAATCTAGAGTGGGGACCCAGAGATGATGTAGACAGCGTTTTGAAGGTCGTCCCATTGTCCTAGGACCACCACAGGCTGAGTTATGAGCAACACGTTTTGTAAAAGTAATGCCCTGCAAAGCATTATAGGACGAGTGTTTGTGCCACACATATTATAGTATGTTGACTGCAATGCTCAGAACAGCCCACAGAGGACACCACAATAAAAATAGCATTTGGAAGAAATATGGTTATGTAACCATACAGTCAGTCCTTAGAGACAATAACCACATGAAAAAAAGAATGGGAGAAAGTAATGCAGTGTAACCATATATTTAGCCCTGAGAGAGCATAATGCATTACATATTTTTACGGCTTGCAGGACTATTGTAATGATATTACAAACAAGGCCCATAAATCATAACTTATCCCAGTTATAAAACAAAAGTTCCAGCGGGGAGAAAGCTTAAGAAGAAAATTAATGGTGGTAGGGTTTATTATTTTGGAGTCCCCACTAACATAGTGTGGGGGCACAGTGATGATGTAGACAGAAAGAGCACATTGTGGTCAATGTTTTGAAGGTGGTCCCATTGTCCTAGGACCACCACAGGCTGTTATGAGCAGAAATGTTTTTTAAAAGTAATGCCCGGCAAAACATTATGGGACAAGTTTCTGTGCCACAAATATTTCGATATGACTGTAATGTCTAGAACAGCCCCAAGAGATATCATCACAACGAAAATAGCATTTATTAAAAACATGGTCATGTACCATATAGTTAGCCTCTAGAGGGCAAACCAGACAAAAAAGAAAATGGCAATAAATAATGCAGCATGACCATATATTTAGCACCTAGAGAACATAGTGCATTACATTTATTCAGGGATAGCAGAACTATAACAGTGATATTACAAACAAGGCCCTTAAAACACAAACTATTCCAAGCTATAAAACAAAAGTTCCAGCCCTGAGAAAGCTTAAGCAGACACTTAATGGTGGGAGGGGTTATTATTTTCGGATCCCCACTAACCAAGTCTGGGGACCGAAAGATGATGTAGAGAGAGAGAGAGAGAGAGCTCGTTGTTGTGAACGTTTTGGTGGTGGTCCCATTGTCCTAGAATCACCACAGGCTGAGTTATAAGCAAATGTGTTTTGTAAAAGTAATACCCTGCAAAGCATTATGGGTCGAGTTTTCCGGAGTGCATTGAATATTGTATTATCGGCTCTCCCGCTGTGCCAGGAGAGCAGCTTTTGCTTTGAGGATTTTGGTTTTGTGTACAGCATTCACCAATTGCAAGTGTTTGGGAGAGCCACAAGAAATGACTCTGATTACGTAACTATAAACAATGTGACCAGCGCTCCAATACCACCGATAGAGTTCATGCTGTTGTGCCTGTTTGCGCTGTCAGCACCATGGCCGCCATGCAGCATGAAGGAGAGAGACAAAAGATTTTTTTTAATTGTTCGCCCACGCTGAAGTATATCGGAAATCGTGCAATAATCTATGTAACGGGGGAAGTATGCCAGGTGTGGCAAAAACAGCCAAAAGGCGGGACAAACTTAAAGCATTTACCAATTACATCAAGTGATTTTTTGAAAGGCAAGCCCATGAATGAGTGAAAGTGATGGGCATAGTTAAAAGCCCACAATAGTTACGACAGGTCAAAGCACGTGCGTTCTCTACCTAAGAAGCACCCTGTGAGTGACGTTATGCTTTGATGACAAATTTGTTTCTAACCCGTTCAGGAATGTACCGGAGAGCAAATTTCTTCATGGGAAATGGATATTTTTGTTGTTGTTGGCCATCCCCTTAACATTTTTCTGCTGCAATAATCTGCACTGAAGCTTAGCCCTTATTAGTGGCACAGTTTGAACAACCTGCATGCATTTTGCAAAGTTATTGGCATTCAATAAATGATTTGTGGGAAAGTGTGGCTTAACCATAACCACAGATGTTGACTGTAAAATAAATAACTGTACAAAAGCCCCTTTTTGATTGATAGTGTTAGCCCCCACTTTTTTCCTGGGTTCTGATGTGGCTTTGACTGTTAGTGCACTGGTTCCCTGCTAACCAGGTCTCCATTGCCAGATGTACTTCCCCAAAACTGCACAGTTATTTTGCACAATTGGCAATCTCTTTAGCTACCACTATATGTCCATAGTAAATGGTACCCCTGATAGCTATGGCCTGGGGGTACTAAGGAAGGTTTCTGAGGGCTGCAACACCAATTGTGCCACCCTCAGGGACCCCTTACCTGACCCACACAGTTCTGCCATTGTGGACTGCGTGTGTTGGTGCAAGCTAAATTGAAAACACAACTGGTAACACAGCCCTGTGTGCCAGGTCCCCTATCACTGCATGTGCCAGGTGTAAGCCACCCCTAAGGCAGGGTGCATCAAGGCACATGTGTAGCATATATGCATGAGCAGATATCCCCCTGCTATGGTTGTAGATTCTGAGACATAGTAAGGGCATAGGGAAGCCATTTTAAATGCAAGTGCTGGACAATGGTCAATAAGGGTTCCCAAGCTACATGATTGCTTCTCTGAATCCTGGAATGTTTGGTATCAAACATCTCCTGAATAATAAACTTTCACTGACCCCAGTGATCGATTTATTAAAAAATGCACACAGAGGTCACCTTAGAGGTGCCTCCTGAAAACCTACCAACTACTAGTGTGTTGACTGGTCCTTACCAGTTCAGCCACCACAGAGGTGTTTCTGGCCCCCCAAGGTGAGAGCCAGCGCTCTTGAGGTCTGAGACAAAAGACTGCATAGCTACTTCCTCTCCTAGGCAGGGTGGACATTCCAGGGCAGCAAGCTTCAAAGGCCTTGCTGTCTTTGTAATGCGACCCAGGTCTCTCCAAATGGGGGAAATGACCAGCCCCACTGTCCTGACCCCACGCTTGTTGGAAGCACAGGAGGGAAAATTTGTTAAATTAGGGGAAGTGTCTGCTTCATGCCAGTCCCATCCTTAAAGTGGATGAGCTGAAGTGGACCCTACTTTTCAAATTGTTCCATCTTGTTCAGAAGGAATTAGGCCACTAGGTTAGGGTTATGCCCTAGTCCTAGCAGAAATGGTCATAAGAAGGGTGTAGTCACCCTCAAGATGGTCAGCCCATTGGCTACCACCTGGCTCTCCCTGTAACACCCCTAAACTGAGTATTTAGTTGGCACCCCTAAACCCTAGAACAACCTAAGAAGACCCAGACAAAGAATAGTTGCAGCCGCAGAAGAGGAAAAGAAGAAGCAGTTGACCTGGACCCAGCCCCTCTGGCCTGCATGCTGACTTCGAAGGATTCTGTACAAAAAGCCAGGTTGTTCAGCCTTCAATAAAGACTCAAGTCTCCCATGCGCAGCGGACTTGCCCTGCAAGGAGAAGCTCCAAAGAAAAGATATTGCAGCTGCTGGACCCCAGAAAACCCACACCAGAAGTGACCACTGAACCTGACGTCCACGACCCAAGGTGTCCATCCAATGGTGCCAACGCAGGTCCCCAGCTGCCCAGAGGCAGAGTTCAGTGTGGTCTCACCCATCTTGGACTCTGCATGCAGGCCCCTTCTCCCACAGGCTTGTGGAGAGAGAAAATCTGACATCTCCAGCAATCATTGCACCTGTAACACCTGACCCCAGCTGAGGTGGGTCACCGGTGCTAACGTTCCTCTGCTCCTAAAGCTCGAGTCCACCCTGGGTCCACCCCTGCTGGACTCTCACATGAAGCCTGCAGCCTCAACACACAGGACCCTCTGACTGCGAGTGCTCCAGGTGAAAACCTATTGCCCAAAGACACCCCTACATCCGTCACCCCTGGGTGCAGAAGAAGAGAACCAAATGTGAACCTACATCCCTGAGCAACCCACCTACCTTCTTGTTGTCCCTGGCTGGCTTCCTAGCCAATGCCTGCAGGGAGGACCAAACTCCCATAGGAAACCATTGAGCACTAAACTACTTACTAGACCTCTTCACCTAGCTGCCCAGTGCCATCTGGTGTGATCTATTGGTGTGATTCTGGTCAGTACCCAGCACTTACCTTTACTCCCTGAGATTGGCTTCGTAAGTGCTTGTTAGCCCTGTGTTTGCTGAACATTGTTTTCCTCCACAGGATAATTGTATAGTGTTGATTTTTTAAACTGCAAACTTGATTGCAAAGTTCTTAGGTTTGAAACATATAAAAGAATTGTTATTTTTCTAAATTGTTCTTGGGTTTATTCTTTTAGTGTGTCTCATTTATTGCCTCTGTGAGTACAACAAATGTTTAGCACTACCCTCTAAGCCTAACTGCTCGCCCATACTTCCACAAAATAGAACATTAGTCCTATCTACTTTTGCCTCTGCAAACTGAGTGGGGATCCTCCGGACTTTCTGCACAGTGCACTATATAGAGAGCCAGCTGCCTACAATAACTATTACAGAGGTAAAGCCAGTGCCTTGACAGACCTGAATAACCTGGCCACCTGGCAAACCACTCTACTAGGAAGTAGGAAGTTTGATTTTAGCAGCAAAACGCTTTATACTGTTGTCATTCGTGAACAATAGTAAAAATATGCACAAGGGTTAAACAGTGCTCATGCCTGGGGGGGTGGGGTCCAGTGGCTTGCAAAGGCAGGCCTTGCTGGACCATGGTTATAGCTCCTGACACCACCACAGGGCGCATATAGTTTTGCTTCCTGTTCTATACCACTTTGCACCATTATCTTTGAAAACTTGGCCGCATGCATTACACAGCCAGAAGTTGGCACTAGGGAAAGGATATGCTTTGACTGACCATTGGAAATTCCTCACACCTAAAAACACTAGAACCTAAGAAGTTATCCTGTTTTTTTTGGGGGGGTGGGGGTAGAGGGGGTGGCAATGGAGCAAACAGGGGCTACTGTGCCTCCCTTGTGAAGATTGAGCTTGTTTGCAGTTTGTCCTAGGGTGTGTCCTACTATGGCTCTACCAACTGAGTCAAGTACAACACCCTTCAATGCTTGATTTTTAAAAGTAAAGATCAGTTACACACTCCCCAGGGAGCTAGTGTAGGGATGCTCAAACTATGCGCTCAATTTACGCACATTACTGTAGTAAATGACAGTTCAGCCCGTAATCTCGGCATGGCACTGCGATTCTAGAAATCCCAAATAACCTTCTGGACATCACTAACATTGTCAACGCTAAACCAAATCTCAATAGCAAAAATGATAATGTCTTCCGTACTTTGCAAGGTCTCCGATTGATAATTCCAGCAATGTACTTTCAACAAATTGACACATTATTATTTGATCTCATATGGGGCAGTGGAAGGCATAGAGTGAACCTAGCTAAACTAAAATGACCTTCTTTTAGAGGAGAGTTGTGGTCTCCTGAATCGCATGCTTACAGTTTTGCAACCCAACTCCAGTGAGAGGCCTATTGGATTGCGGGTCATTTGTGCGAGACCGCGGTGACTAGCAAGCAGATCCGAAACTGCGACTTCCCTACTCTGGTTCAGACAGTGGTTTTAACTCTGAAGCGTTGTCTTCAATATTCACACTTAACTAACGCTTCTAAGTGCACCATTGCTTCCACTGAGGGGTTCACTCACTTTAACTAAAGCACTTACATCCAGGAGCTTGATTAACTGGGCGGACATGGGTACCACACTATAGAGGACCTTTATGACAACGGGTTCATTTTAGATTTCCAGATATTGCCTGAGGTATATGAGCTATGAGGTGGATTGTTTTTACTGTATGGCAAAATCACACATGCCCTCAGAATGTTATTGAACCTGAATGGTTTGAAGCTCCCATCTCCCTCATACTGTCCTACAGACACCGTACAACATTGGGAATTGACAGATCACATGGCTTTACAAAGCTATCCTTGAATATACCCCATGGGGATCCACAGGAGGATTGCTTAGCGTGGGTATATAACGATAATGAATGTCAGAGAGCCTTGTAATATCCCTGGAAACTATCCAGGAACTCTCTGTTTAAGTTTATTCAATTTAGCATATTAGACAAAACCTACTTTAGATCACACAAACTACATGAAATCTTCCATGAACAGCTGCAACGTGTCCTAAATGCTATTATACACCAGCTGACGTATGTCCCATGTCATGGTCTTGTGATCAACTGTACCTGCTCTGAGATAAGGTTAAGCGCTGCATCACAGGAACCAATCCATCATGCCTTCAAAACATAGAAGCCTGCTTGCTAGGCATATACCACAGACCCAAAAATACCAACCAAGGTTACTCTGGCCCTTGTACCTGCCGAGTGGGCGATTGCCAAAGAGGGAAGCAGGGATTTCCATCTCATGGCAAAGGGACAGCACGGAGACCTAGAGTATTGTGCCGAGGCCATCACATGTAGTTAAAACTGGTCTTGCGGAAGCGCCCCAGGGAAGCACATTGAGGCACATTTATAGGCTCGAAACCAACAGATAGAAGGATGAGCGACCACCATGAAATGTATCCCCCTCCCTGGGGGTCCTCGACAAAAGTACTTTGCATTACATAACGCAGGTCACATAAGGTTCCCTTAGGTTGCTTAATGTTTTTTTTGCCCATTCCTAGTGTTTACTATTATTACTAGCTGGATGTCTAAAGTACCATGACAGTTCTCTACACTCTTCTTGTTCTAGGCTATTAATTAGTCTTGTACCAGCATCTACCTCACTTTGAAGCGGTTAAACTTATGCCCTTGATGTACTGCTGTGACACTCCTGACCCAGTGGGCGTGGAATGACGAAGGTGTGGTGGAGGCATAGTTTAGGATGTTTATTTCATGGGGTTTCTATGCTTTCGGTGTTGAAAAAGATACATTATCTGACCACAGTATTCCTTACTATTATCATGACTTTATATGCATTATGTTAATCACAGACCCAATTGGTCTATCTACGTTATTCCTTTAAAACCATTAAACAGATTTTTGAAAAATATAAATAAATGATTATCCAACCCAATGCTTAACTTTCACAAAGAAAAATACTTTAATACCCCCCAGATATAAATACTACACGTGACATGAACAAACCGCAACTTCGGGCCATATTTATACTTTTTGACGCAAAACTGCACAGAAGCAGTTTTGCTTCAAAAGGGTCAACGGCGGACAACGCCATTTCTTAGCACTGCCCGGGCGTCAAATTTATACTTTGACGCTCGGTGGCGCAAACCACTGGTTAGAGTAATTTTTTTTTACTCAAACCAATGTGCCACATCGTAAAGAAAAACGACGTTAACACGGCGAAAATGACTTAAATCCGGTTTACGAAGTCGCAAACTGGATATGTGCCATTTTTTGCCGCAATAGCGTCAAAAAGCAGCCCAAACACAGTAAAATGTGCAAAGCAGAGCCAAAATGGATCCCAGAAGCTATGAGACCCCAGGAAGATGACAACCGACCAGAAACCAGCCAGGAGGACCCACACAAGACCCAGGAGAGGGAAGAGAAGAAAAGGAAGTGTCGGTTAAGTGCAGAGGAGCATGAAATACTGGTGAAAGAGGTGACAGAACACCAGCACCAACTTTTTGTCACCGCTGAAATGCCAATTGGAAGGAGAGAGGCAATTTGGCAACAAATTGTCGATAAAATCAACAGTATGGCAGAAGTACAGAGATCAGTCATTGAGTGCAAGAAGAGCTGGCATGACTGCAAGCGCAGGACCAAGGAAAAGATGGCAAGGAATAGGAAGGCAGCAATGCAGACTGGAGGTGGGAGTCCAGCACCGCAGGAGGCCCTGGACCACATGGAGGAGATGGTGGCAGCCGTCATCCCTGAGGAGATCGTCACAGGGATTCAAGGACAGGACAACGCAGACTACCAGGAGACAACACAGATGCAGGGTAAGTGACATGGGGAACTAACATGCATAATTGTTAACTGCAAGCGGGGAGGGGACATACCTACTACTCAATGCATGTAAGCCATGATAATCAGGTAGTGGAAAGGGCAAAGGGGCACGTCCTGGGGGCATGGGCTGTGCAGGGCAAACCTGGGGCACAGCACAACACTACACCAACAACCTTTGCATTGGGGTATGCTGCCATGCCAAGGATGTTGGAAAAGCAAAGCTAGTCCAGGAGGGTAGGGTACATTGTAAAACAGGCCTGCTGTCACACAACAGCTGGTATTGTCACTACATGAACTTAGGCTCAATTAACAGTCTCAGGCCATATCCGCAAGTGGAGTTTAACATTGACAACAGTTGTCACTACCACCTCTGCTGTGTGTGCAGGTCAAGTAGCTAATGGCAGTTACGTGCCCATGGATCAAACACACCCAAATTAGAGGGTTCAGGATGACAACGTTACCAATCCCCTGTAAATAATAAAACTGTTCTAATCCTGTCAAATGCTTATGTCCAGAGTCACTAAAAACATCAGGCATTGTCATAAGCATTATGAGGTACACAGCAGTAATGTCATACCCATGCTGCACATATCAGGGTCTACCCTGTGCCTGAGTCACAGTAGCTGCTGTGCCACCATGCAACATCTCAAGTGTCATAGTGCTAAGACAACAGAATTGAGGGGGAGGACTTATGTGTCTAGCTAGTGAAACACACCCGCACAGTCATAAGAGGAAATGGCACACTGCCAGGACCATCACTGCAATCCAATGTAGCACACATTCCCCAACATCAGCAGTACACAATACCAATGCTGACACCTGTATCGTGCCATGCAAATGCTATACATAGTATATGCTAGGTCTCAGCAACATATAGATGGATGTGAAATATTTGAGACTAGGTCAGTTCCTGAATTTTAAGTGTGGTGCATGTGCCATCAGAACACCCATAGCCAGTGCAAGGCCACACCATGATAATGGAAGTAGATGGAGGGTTGAGTAGGAGAAGAAGGTGGCGATATACAATTTGGCCAGAACCTACACCTAGAGGATGTGACGCAGACAAGCCCCCAAACTGCCCACACTACATGTAACATGCAGGTGGGCCATAGGCCTGGGAGAATGCTAATATTAACGATAGGAACAATGAACAGGAACCAAGAATACAATGTGCACATAATAGGAAGTCAGACACGCCACATTACAGATGCCACAACACAGACACACTAATTGACTAGTGTGTCTGTATTGACTAGATCCTGTGCTTGTCAACATGCCAGTTTTGCAACAGCTGCACACATGCACTGTTCTCCAGCCCACTGTTTGCTTTGACACTATGCTCTGTGATTGTCTCTCACTACCTCATTGGCAAATCATGTTCCTCTGCACTGTATGATACTTCACCCCAGCATGTCCAAAGACATGTCCCATTGCACCTGTGTAGTATCACAATCGAATGCATCACAATAATGGACTCACAATCCTGGAATATGTAAATATTGCACTAGAGCACTTTAAAATAAATAGCACTTACACAACCACTTTGTCTACATGTAATGTGACACATCAACCGTGTAGGAGATTAGTGATGTATGTCACATGTCAATGGCCATAGAAAGTCAAGACAACTGCCTTGAAAGATTGTGGGCTGAGCACTATGCACTGGGCTCTGAATTGTATAATTATCTGTGCGTCCTGAGGCTTATTTCTGAAGTAAATATAAAACTAACAGTATAATGCTGTGTTGGACTGAAAAAGTCCGCTTCAAGGGATATTTAAGCAGAAAGTCAATGTGTTAAAAATTCCCTTCTAGACAATCTTTATGTCTGTGACATCTGATTATAAACCGTCATCACACACACACACACACACACACACACACACACACCATACAGCAGGAATGGATGTGTAAGAGTGTATGGACAAATATGTGACCTGGGAGTATAATGTAAGAAATTATAGCTGTGAGTTATGCATACAATACTACATAAGATTATAACACCAGTCACCTTATCATGGTTCACATGAACATCATTCTGCAGGCAGACGTACCACAGTGCCCAAGATTCCAAATCAGGTCTCAAACGATGACTGATTGAAAACACACATCCAAACTTAACAACACATTGGGAACCATAGTAACCTTGAGTGGTGGGTGCAATGGATGGCAGATGCATTGAGAAGTAGCTTTGGTGTAGCTGCCAATGTTACAGCTCAATTGGAAGTGAGAATGACCATGTCAATAATGCGATTTGGATGCAGGATGGAGCACAAATGCTTATACTAAATTGACACTGTTCACCCATGCCAGGGCCCTGATCCCCAAGCATATGACACATACTGTAAAGGAGTACATATATATTTTTTTAACAGTAAAAAACGGATACTAAAACTAGGGGAAACACCTTAACTAACCTAAACTATCCTAACTACACATTACCAACAACTGTCCCTAACTACCCTAATCTAAACTTACTTATCACCATTTAACTAATCACTCTAAACATCAACCCCACACCCCACTTATATGACGGGACACATGTAGGACAACATTTACTAACCTAAACAAATACTATCTTATCCTAAACAAATATATATTTTTTGTATTTTTTTATATATTGTTTTTATTTTATTTTTATACACAAAAACCCAAACATCATCCAACACCCACCCACCCACAAATAAAACACATGTAAAAATATGATCCCCTCCACCCCGCAACCCACTTATACTAACTAATCTAACAGCCTATTCTAACCTAACACTAAGCCCCCTAAACCCACTAAATATAAGAACCAGGAAAGAGGAGGGAGGGGAGGGAATCATGGCTGAGGGTACCAACAGTTATAAGTTTGCCCTTCGAAGGATCTTTTTTATCCCAAGCAGTCTTCTGCTGTTGCGGGATACCTCCTGCTGCAGCCTGTCCACTCTGCGCAACATCCGTTGCATGTCACGTTGCATGTTCCTAAAGTCCGCATTGTCAATGACTGCAGCAGGGGTGGTATGTGTGCCACTAGTGGATGATTGGGCAGGTGCTGGTGCCATACTTGTAGGGGGAGGTGCAGGAGCTGATGTCAGTGGTCCAGGAGAGGATGAGGTCGAGGGACCTGCAACAGTGGCTGTCATCCTTGGTGCCACTTGGGTCGGAGTGGTGGTGATGGTGGTGGCAGCTGTTGTGGACAAGGGTGGGCCCCCTTGGGCAAATGCCCTCCAGACCCTTGTGGCTCTCTCATGGCGATAATGCCGTTCCATATTGCGGAATCTAGGCTCCACATCCAGAATGTGGAGGTAATGCATCGCCCTCCTCTGGAATTCTCAGATTTGATTGGCATCCATAATGGCAACTGTATAAAATAAGATAGCCAAACATCATTGTGTGATACATCTACTGATGATATTCAAACACTTCCTCAAAATTAGCTTAAACAGCCCAAATCACAGTACAGATGATAGATTGTCCCTGATGAAGTACATGCCAACGCAGCCTACACATCTCCTATCTAACAGCACAGCAATGCTAAAAAATGTGTGTACCTACTTAAATGCACTATTCTTCATTGTTATGCCATTAGTCACATATCAAATTCTGCAAGTAGTCCACATGTGACAGGCCAACTAATGACTATCTTCTGGATGACAATCAAGGCCCACAAGATCTGTGATTTGGAAATGGAATTGCCAGGATGGTATGCAGTTGCTAATCATGAGGGGGGTATCCTAGGTCGGAACAAATGAATATTGGAAGTACATGTCTATCTTCTACACTGGGATCCTCACACCTAGGTACACGTATTTCAGAACCCTAAAACTGTGCTTCAGGGGGGGATGGACATGCAACACATACTTTCAAACATCAAGGACTGCTGCCCATGGGTTTAGTCAGTCCACCACAGGTAAGGAGGGCTACCAACTAGGATAGACACAAACATTGGACAATCACAACCACATTTCTGTTCCTAATTGCAGACAATTGTCAACATCATTTGCTAACACTAATAACCTTTTCATAAACAAGCACATAGATGCAAGCGCCCATGTGGGCTTGAGCTGCATGCACACCTATGACATTCTACTCAAGTGCCACATAAACGTAGCACAACATGTGGAGCTAGATGCTGCTAGGAAGTCATACATACAGTCCTACATGTTCATTAGTGAACAGGGATGCTCAAGTTTGTGGGTACGACTTTGGCATCCCTGCTCTGTGTGAATCAGGGTATGACTTGCTGACTAAATAATGAAAATGGCTACCACCAAAATTTGCATTGGCATCAATGTAGCAACTAATATCACCCTGTTCACCTGCCCATGCCTACAGCGCAGCACTAGATTCCCAAAATATGACTCTACGCCACTGATTGTCCAACTAACTCAAATAAGGAAAAACAAGGCACACGCCAGTCAAGTCCCATATCAGAACATGTGCCAGCACCTCATACCTTGCTATGTGTCTGACACACAGGAGTCAATCACACAACAGCTGCAAACACAACACAGAACTAACATATCAACACTTACTGGAAATGTCTGGGTCCTCAAATCGAACCACTTCTCCAATTGTGTAGGAAGCTGGTCCACCTGTAAAACATGGAAGGGTGAAACGTGCTTAATGGCTGCACACTGTACAACACTTGGAACAAACAATTACCTTGTGTGACATTATATATGATAGACCAGCACCTCAGGCATGTAGACACCACAACAGGCATACCACTGCAAACATTTATTGACCCTGTCACTTTAGTGAGTGATAGACACACATATGCACACATGCAGTGGCCCTAACAATCATGTGGTGACGAACCTGATCCCTCAATTGGTTGCAGATGCATTCATAGAGGGTACTCCATTTCTTCATTTGTTGTTATGAGAAACTTGTAAATCCACATTCCTCACGCACTGCAATACCAGTTACTCAGGTATTGTGGCTTGTGCATCAAGGGACAATCAGTTACTGTGTGATGCTCATGTGGGTTGAATTTAGCTCATGAATTATTATACTTTCTATGGTCCATTACATGTGGGCCTGTGTTGTATGTAGGTTTCATATGCAACATTGCCAGTGTACCCAGAGCCGGATATGCCCCCTATGACACCATGATGGGAGGGATCCTGTGTGTTACTTGATGACAATCTTACGCTAAACATGGATTGCCCATTTCTCAAAATCTAAACAACAAAGAAATATATGCTGACAGTGTCTATTTTGATAATCTGTGACAGAATGCATGGGCACAGGTGTAGTCATTGCACCTGAAATGTGTCACTCATTGCCCTGTGTACCCATATCGGGTATTGTAAATCACAGTTAGCCACATTCATCATCTTACATTTGAAAAGTTGGGTGATCTGCAGGTATACAACAAACTTACACTGTCCCCTAATTGAAACATGGTTTAGCAAATGTCCTACTGTGGCAATCTTGATGAGGTAGGTCTCAATTTGTATGCACCTTTGGAATGGCAGCAGTCACAGGAATGCTGGTCTGCTGATCTTAGCATACACCCATGTCTGCGATAGCCTCCATACTCGGAAGTTAGCTATTGTACATATGCTGCACTAGATCAGCAAGGGTGTACCAAACGTAAATTAGCAAACTATTTTGTCACTTTATATGTATGATGGAAGCGGTCATGGGTCCCTTGCCCAACATCATGCAAGTAATGATTTGTGACCATGCATTCACTAAGTTCAGGTATCGTATGATGAACATTAACTTATGAGAATTGCATGGCTATAAAGTGACACAAATGGCAAATGCATCAGCTCTGTTCCAGCAATTGTGCCCAAGGCAAATTAAAACACAAAGGAACAATGAACAGATGGACAGATATTTTTTTTCCCTCCAATTTGTAGCATTTGCTACATGTTTTACGCTACAGCTATGGAAAGTAGCACCAAACATTACAATATTATCCCGTGTGCATTATTTTGGCATCCATTCCTATTTTAAATGCTGCACAAACCAAGTCAAAGTATCAGCCTAAGACATTACCAGAGGTTAGGATGAACTTTGTACGTATGGGCATGAATACAGTTCATTCCAAATAATTGGGAACTACATTCATTCCTAGCGTTAGCATGTGAAATACATCTCATTCCTGGTACACTCACAAACCATGAATAAAACAAGTTTGAGCAGCATTACCATCATCTATTGAAGTCAATGCAGCACTAATTGACAAGATCAAGTTGTGTTCTGTAAGTTTGTGCAGCTTTTGAGTCAACAAATGACGGTAATGTGTAGCAAATATTGTATAAATCAGGGCCACTGTATATTTAACTTGCATTCCACATGTCCACAAACATTGCATGCAGCATGTCGACAAATCTGCTACTGTCACTACAGAGCATTTAAATGTGCACATTAGTATGAATTGTACTCACCAACAGGGTCACCAATCACCACACCCAGGTGGTCCAGCAGGTCGTGCTCTCTGGCAACAAGGTCAGCCCAGCGATGCTTGAGTTGGTGGTCGTTGCGCTGTGTGTTGAATATTCACTTCAGATGGTACAGCACCTTGGACCACCTGAACCTCCTTGCCTCCGTGTGATACCCCTGTATCACCCTGCCACCTGCCTCTAAGATCAGGGGGAGGAAGTGGCACACCTGCCAAATGAATGCCCCCAGCTCCTCCTCACCCATTTCCCCCAGACGTGGCCTACCCACATGACTGAAATTATATGGATAGGAAAGGGTAAAAAGGAAAATACAGGGAAAGGAGGGAGGAAAAGGAAACTTAAATAACCCACAAACAGTCCAACAATACCCCAACTAACAATAACCACTACACACTCCCAACAGTACAAAGACAAAATTAGAAACCAAAAAAGACAATAACACACTTACAATGAATAACAGAGACAATTACAAAAAGAACAGATGACAAATAGAACGGCACACAGGAGACAAAAGCACAATTTGAACAGACAAAACTCTCAGCACAGCCACACAGTGAAGTGACGAATCCCAGACTGCAAAGTGAAAGTGAAAGTACACCCACTGTACCATTTCTGTAAACAGGATATCCTATTACATCACTTCCTGTCTCAAATGCGGTGCGTTTTTATTATGATGCGTGAAAATTTTATGACGCTTACGGGCTTTGCGTCAAAATGTTTTGAGGCAAATGCTTAAAAATACCCCAGCATTCAAAGTTCAATATATGTTTCATTGATAACCAATTTCATGTGGTGCAGTGTAGGAATTACCGCTAGGGACCAATGGATGTATAATGGCTGTGAATGTCATTTTGCAACGCAAAATTTGACGCATATGTGTGTTTTGATGCGTTTGCGTCAAAATATCTGTCTTTAACTGTGTTTGTGCCATTTTTCACATTTTTAACGTACATGAAAGCTGTAACTATACAGAGATAGGCTGTTAGAGTCTGCATTGTGTGTTCCAGTGTTTGGGCACTTGTGGCAGACCACACTACTGTGGACCATAATACTCATGTTGTTGTGCCGGATTAGCACTCTTAACTGACGCAACAGCAACCCAAACATTTGGAATATAAATTGGTATTCCCTAGTTTGAGCAGGTGGTGCGTCAATACAGGATAGCAAGGCTATGCAACTTATTACATTCACTCATTGCCTGTGTGTTTATGGCTCTGAATTGGCTATTTCAATTGTTGTTGTGCCTCTGTGTGAATGTCACAAGACGTGTTTTGAATAATGTGCTTGTATTCATATGTTGTAAATGTGGATAACTATCAGATGCCATTCAGTGTGGTACATCATTCAGGATATGTGTTTGTCATACCTGTATCATCTAATGTTGTGTAAATGTCCCTGACTTTTGGGACAAAACATCTCCCATGACAAACTATGCACAGGATAGATAGAGGATGGTTGATAATGGCAATGTTACAAGAGTAAGCCATCACATGTACTGGAATGTGGCTACCACTCCCTGGTCACTTGTTTGTATACTACCCATGAGTCCGGCATTTGAAAATGCTAGGTAGGTACAGTGTTTGTGACACAGAGTCCCAAAACCAATACAAAAATGTAATGTCACTCCACAGTTTTAGTCTTATAAATGACCTATGGTTCTCTTGTGGCAGTGGAGGACCAGCAGACCAAGCTGCATGTGTTCACATATTTCCAGTGGTTAATTGCACAAAGGTGTCCAGTTCAAGTATGTGGCCATGTGTACCCTGTGTCAGTATTGGCCCCCATGTTGTCACAGTTACGTGCTGGTCTAGTCATGAGTCTGTGGAACCATTCCCTGCATTAACAGAGTAACTTTCAAAGCAGAATTGACCGAAAGCCAAAGAGGAATTGACAACACACATGGGATAGTCCAGCTAAGGCACTGCAGAAGTTTTATGAAGCTGACAACAGGGCAACCTTGGTATGCTCACAAACTTAATGGATCAGTAATTAGAAACCATCAGGTTTCATCACAACATTTGTACACAGGGTGGCCTCTAAAATTCCCACTGCAACAGGGAACATCAGTGCCTCTGTGCTGATTAATCTCACAGCTAGTCACCACGCAATGGGTTGCGGCCAATGTGAATCTGTGTGTGGACCGTCAGGGCACAACATGATTTGTCCTTTAATGCACAATAGCAAACGTTTGTTGTGCTGGAGGCACCTTACCAAATCCATGAATACAGCCATAGTACACTGTCACTGTTTGTCAATCATGCATACATGAAACCCAGACAAGGGAAGGGGCCGGGCTTAGGCTATTTGAATACATGTCCCAGACCATGATGCGATAAGTAAACTGATTACACTATGCAATCTATTTGAGGATTCATCGTAGACCTACCAGACACAATACCCCAGGAGGAAAGAGAGGGCATGGAAAGCAACCATTAGACAAATGTAGCCACAGGGAACCTCTATGGTAACACAAAGACAGGAACCAGTGAGGCTGACAGGATGCAGGCTCTGTCAGGAAAAACATGAACAAGGCAAATGCACGGTGAGCAGACTCCGACTGTGAAAAGCTGACACAACACTGTGGAAAATAAAAACTGTATTTGTGCTGTGGGCTGCAACGTAACAATAACCCAAGGTATGTGTTACAGAAGTGATTTATACGGCAATGCACAACAAGGATACACATAAAATGGCATTTTCTAAGAAGTTCCAGGCAGCAGCAATGGCAGTGCAGGTTCAAATGGCTGGTCTGCATCTAAGTGCTCATAGATCTGTGCAGCTTCAGTCTCTCACAAGTCATGTAGGTGAGAATCAAATTCAAAGGGCCAACAGTACCTTTCACATGGGAAGCAATGGGCAGGTAATTACAGGTCCTCCAGACTACCAGGCAGTGCATTATTGGACCTGAAGTCCCTGCAGATAGATGAACTATGACTATGGCATGCCCCACTAAAGAGGGAAGCACACAGGAGTCAGAATAGGAGTCTGGGTGTGTGTAGACGAAGGTTATCAGGGTACAAATAGTCCACTTAAAGGGCCCCCTAGAGAAGGGTGGGGAGAGACTGAAAACATGCCTGTGGCAGGACTTATAACCTGGGATGGCATGCGCAGGGCATGTCTTGTGAGCAATGCTTGTCATACCTGGGGCACTCGTGCTATCCATTTGCAGCTTACACGGACTTCTTGTCACACATGCTCCTTGCAGAGATAGCTGATGTCACACTTACTGCTGTCAAAGGTCTGGTTATACATTCCTGTTATGAATGCAATAGCACATCCACTGCCTCATGAATGAAGCAGTTTTTTAACTTATGATTGATTGTGTCTTAGTTGTGTGCCATATGCTGCAATGAACCATGTTGGCAACATGAATGTGTGCCTTAGCTGTGGTACTCTGATATTGCCATTCAAATGTGAAATAGACAGGATATATGTCATCAACACTGTGTGTGAAGTTGGGTGTACATTCATACCCATTAAATGTGATGTGCCTTTTTCAGTATCCTAATCTGTATTTATGCAATGCTCCATGAGGCTAAACTCTGATTATGATTCCTAGGGATCATGTGATGCATAAATAATTACCCAGACCATGATTGAGTGATGAAGTGTGGTGTTTAATGACATTTGGTAAGAAAGTGACTAGAGTTAAAAGAAGTTTTGTACAATATGGTGTCTCCGACGCAATCCTGCTGCAGTGTTTGGATGGTCCCCGTCGTGTTGATGGACAGCATCCTCCTCTTCCACCTCTTCAGGCATTTGTGGGTCTGGTTCATAGAGGGGAATGTTCCTCCTTACACATATGTTGTGCAGAATGGCACAGGTCAAAATGATCTTGCAGACCATTTCAGGTGAATATAAGAGTCTGCCTCAGGTGATGTTGAGGCACCTGAATCGTGACTTCAGGATGCCAAAAGTCTGCTCTACTATGGTGCATGTCCTCTGATGTGCCTCATTATAGGCACGCTCTGATGCTGTGCTTGGGTTGGCAAATGGGGTCATGATCCATGGCTAGATCCCATACCCCTAATCAGCTGAAAGAGAAAATGAGTGTTAAAATTTTGATGTTGCTTGCACCATGATTATCACTTTGCATGGCAGTTGTTATCTTGTGTCATCTGTGACTCATCTGTGTTTGTGTTATTATGTGGAATCCTAGGCTTATAGGATGTTCTATCAGCATTTGGTTGTTTATTTATCTAAACTGCTGTTTGGCTGATTGACTGGTTATCAGCGGTATTTTTGTAAACCTGCAGTACATTGTGTATCTCCCATGCATTATGTCATGTGAAAGAAGTGTCCATGTGTCTTCACTGGAGGTGACATGATACTTCCACACACAGAATTGATTCCACAGTGGTGGTAACACGGTTGCACTATGTGGCCTGAAGATCCCTTCCCATTCAACATATGTAATAGCATGTGAAAAACAACAGTGACGCCCTTTGATTTGGCTAGGTGACAATGTACAACACATCTCCATAAGTTTGCAGCACTGAAGTGTTCACAATTGACAATGCACAAATATCCCATGTGTGACCAGTTCTATACAAACCTATTTTTGTGCCCTCACCTAGTTGGCTCATGCAGAAACGTGTACCTACACTACTGAACCTGGTCCAGGTAAGGTGGCTAACTTGGTTGTGGGGGTGAAGGTTTAACTGTCAGAAGGTCCATATGCCTGCACATCTGTTGTGTATATGTGTAATTGTCTCAATCTGTATGTGTAGCAATGTGCACTTTGCAATATTGTCACATCAATATGTGTTCTTAGCACAGTCCACTTCCTTATTGGTAGCGGCCAATGTCAGCCCAGGAGTGATGTGAGATGCTGGTACAGCCTCAATGATTCCATGTCCCCTTCATTAGAGTCATCCTTATCATGCTATGTGTCTCATGGTGTTTGACCTGCAGCGAAACACATTACACACCCCTTGCACAGTACGTATTGCTTGGAAGGGTGTGTGATTGAGTGTTATTGATGTGATGTTGGAAAGTTCATCTTCCAAGTTGTACTGCCAGTTAAGGCCATGTCATTGTCACTGTGTGGTTTTAAATTGGTCCTTTGTGTCTCTGGAGTGGCATCTGTTGTTATTTGCATCTGTCATTTGTCCATAGATTTGTATCCCTTTGGGGTAGGATATCAAACATGACTAGCGGTGTCACAACCTCAGTGTCTTCCTGGCCACGTGTCAATGTAGCAGTGTATGTGTTGTGTGTCCTACAGGGTTGCTGTGCTGAGTGTATATAACTAGGTTTCTGTACTTACCAACCAGTATGCCATTTCCATATCGTCCATCCTGGAAGAGTTTATTGATGGTGTAGTGGAGGAAGATGAATGAATCATGTACACTCCCAGGATACTTTGCCACGATGTTGGTGATCAATTCCTGGTGATCTACAATGGCCTGCACATTGATGGAGTGTGTGCTTCCTGTTGCGGTATAGATGCTCGGTTGCAGCAGGTGGCACAATCCATACATGTGTGCAGTCAATGGCACCAAGCACATGTGGAAAGCCATTGATTTGGTAGAAGCCCTGTTTCGTCTCCTGCTGCTTCAGCTGTGGGTTGGGGAAGCTGATGTGGCGGGGTGTGAGGGAGATGATGGCATCCAGTACCTTGGGTAGGAAGGCAGAGAATGAGGGCTGTGAGATCCCGGCAACCAGGGCACCAGTGGTTTGAAAAGAGCCACTTGCCAACATGTGGAGGACAGCTAGCAGCTTGGTCTCTGGTGGAATGATGTGGGGTGTCTGCAAGCTGGGTGCCAACTGTGGCTCAATGTTGCGCAGCAGTTGCTGTATGGCTTGCCAGTTTAGTGTGTACCTCTGGATAATGTCATGTTCCCTGATGCCCAGAAGGGTTGTCCTGGTCCAGGATATCCTCTCCTGCCTTCTGCATTGCCTTTGAGGTCCCTGTAGGTGTGGTGGAAGCTGCTGCTGCTGGCCCTGTGCTCTGCGTCTTTGTGCATGCTGGATGAATAGCACCTCCATGTCTTCCTTTTGGAGCTCTGATGTTGCTTCTGTGTGTTTTCCTTAAGTACTGGTGTGTTTGCCCATTTTAACCCTTCCCTGACCCAGGCATTCATTTTTACGTAAATCAGGCTGTGCGCCATTTTCCGATTCTGACTCCCAGCCGTGCGCGATTTTTGCGCGGTTGGATAAATATGGCGCACAGGTGTTTCAGTCATTTTTTGGACAGGAACGCCTACCTTGCATGTCTTTAACGCAAGGCGGTTTCACGCATCCAGAAAATGACACACAGCTGAAATTTGACGTTCGCGGGTCGGCCATCAAAGTATAAATATGGTGTTAGATTTGCGCCGAATTTGCGTAAAAAAAATGCTGCACATCCGGTCCAAGCAGAATATAAATATGTCCTTTAGTGTACTGGATGTTTGGAGTCGTCTGCACTGGTTCCTGCTACTGGCCCCAGATTCTTCTCATCTTTATGGTCCAGGCATTGCCCTTCCAGGATCAATGTCAAATGTGGATCAGGCCTCAATACAGATTATTCCCATACATTCTCCTTGTAAGAGTGTTTCACTCTTAACTTTTTCTTTTGAAGTGAGTTTTCTTAGTCCCTGTTTGAGTCAACAGTTCTTAATTCTGGCCTGTTTGGTTGGTCGAGTCTCAGAAGCAGCTGCTCTGTGTCCTTTGGTAACTGGGAAAGCTGCTTCAGGAAGGGAGGGGTGTTATGGGAGACTCTGGATCACATATGCACTGGGTAAGCAGCCCAAGTCACTATGCAAGTTTTGTTATTGGCACAATGGCTCCGGGAGAGCCATAACGTTTGTTCAGATATTGGGCACTTAACTTGTAGATTGTGGAATTCCTCTGAGGATGGCATCAGAGGAATGGAGAGAAGAGTAAGAGAGAGATGTACAGATGCCACAATATGAGGAGCCCCCGGATGACTCACGGGGAGCAACAGATGATGAAGACTGGGACAGTGGGTTTAATAGGAGTACGCACAAACAAGGGGTTAACAGAAGGCTATAGATTTTCGCCCGTGCCCGACACAAGGATTATTAATGACAGCAAGAAGTACCAGAGATACAAAAAGGAAGTCAATCCTAAAAACAAGGTCAGATTTGACACTTATAGAGACCATAGAGCAAAAGGTAGGTAGCTATTTGTTTCAACCCTTCTCAGATGAATTGGTGAGGTGGACCCAAAAGGAAGGGAGAAAACCATGGCCCGACAAGGGTCTTTTCAACCCATTAATTTAGCGACTGCAGAAGATTGCATATGGCAGGGATGGGGTGAACCAAGTTGAAATTACCCCTACATGCAAGAATGCCTTGCCCTCTGGGAGCAGTATGCTACAGTATGCTATAGACAAACCAACTAAAGTGACACTCTGTACTAGACCAGATCCAAGGTTAAACTTCAGGTCAGGAAGCCCTCGACCAAACACTCAGTTGCCACTTATTTTTAAGGGAGGGCAGGTACCAACATACATGCCATGGCCTCAGATGGACAAAGAGAATTTAAAAAGAGCACTGCCCCCGCTGTCTGAAGGTGCGGTAAAATAGATAGGATGCTTTGAAAAACACACTGCTGCGGTCAACCTTGCTCAAGGCAATGTTAAAAGCTTGCTCAGTTCATTAGTGGGAGATGAAGTAAAGACTATGGGGGTCATTATGACCCTGGCGGTCGGAGATAATGTGGTGGTAGTACTGCCAACAGGCTGGCGGTACTTACCACCACATTATGAAATTGTCAGGTTGGCTGAAGCCAACCCGCCAATGTACCACTCCGACCGCCATGGCGGTAGCAGCCATCGTGCTGGAGATAAGAATCTCCAGCAAGGCGGCCGCTATTGTACCGCCTCTGGCATTTTGACCATGCCTACTGCCATGGGTTTAGTGGTTTTTGTAATTCCTTCCCTGTCACTGATAGGAAGCTCCCTCCCCCCAACATTCCCCAGACACCCCCACACCTCTTCATCCATGCTCCCCCTCCCTTCCAACCTCCCCCCACACACACACCTGCGCAGACACACACTCATCCACACAGACATATACGCATGCATTCATTCATTCACTCACACATCCACACACACATTCAAACTCACACGCATTGACATTTCCATTCATACATGCTTCACACACATACATAAACACACTCACAAACCTTCATACACGCGCTCACACACATTTATACATGCACGCAAACAACACTAAACACACACTCGCATTCATGAACACTCACACATACATGCACTCCCACACACACACAACACCCCCCACACCCCTCCCGACTTACCTGTATCCAGGGGGTCTTCCTGCAGGGGACGGGACAGGGCGCTGCTACCGCCAGCAGCACCTGCCAGCAGAACACCGCCAAGCCGTATTATTTCTCATAATATGGCTGGTGGCGGTCTACTGTGGTGGCGCTTCTGGTGGTAGCAGCGCCACCTTACCACCATCTGCCAGTATGGCCACAGCCGGATTTCCGCCCTTCTTGTGGCTGAAATCCAGCTGTGGTCATAATTCGGTGAAAGGATGGTAGCTGCGGCGACTGTCTTTTAGCGGCCGTTGCTGCGGCAGTAGGTGGTTTTTACCACCATTGTCATAATGAGGGCCCATGTTTGTTAGAGCAGGTTCCCTCAAGTGACATTGATAAAAGGATTATCTTTTAACAATGTCCGCCAACATGTTTTGGGATGCACTTCGGCGGACGTATCCAGATACACATTGGAGCCCTTATGGCAGAAAGTATAAAGCCGACTGAGGATATTGCAGAATTCATAACTAGAATGAAAGAACGATGGGTGCAGGAAGTAGGATGTAACTGGGAAAACACAGGGGAAATGCAATTTTGTTTTATAATGTATTAAAGTGAGGCCTTTCCACCGATATACAAGCAAGCTTAGATGGAGTGGTGGGAATACAGGCTATACCACGGCCCGAAATGCAGGCCCATATAATACATCATTTTAAGTGAAAACAAGAAAAGGACAAGGAAAGAGCAGAGCAGGCAGAAAGGGCCGCAGCTAAGTTGTTACAATAAAAACGTAAGAAACCGAGTACAGAAGGGGCACTTGTGACTGCGCCACCAACAACTGTTGCAACGACAGTGCAGGTACAGGCACCAGGAGGACAACCAGTAAGTGATACAAGGAAGGGGCAGGGAAGCTTTACAGGAGAGCAAGGGTCGACACAAGGAAAAAGACAAGGAAACTATAGGGCAGGACAACAATGTTATTATTGCAGTAAGATGAGCCATTTTGCAAGAGTATGCAGGGCCAGGAAAAATGATGAGAAAGCACAAGGTTGGACTATCCCACAGGGGCAGGTGAGGCCTCAGTATATGCAATGGTCGACCCAGCATCAAGCAATACAGAGTCCCCCGCAGGGCTGTCATGCCCAGTGGGTTGCACCACAGGGGGCCAGTGTCGCAGGGCAGACCCCATTACAGGAGGATAAGCACAGGTTCAGGTGGGAAGAGTAACTGTGCATGGAGGCAACCCGTTTTATGCACCACCCCAAATATCTGTTGCAACGCCAACTCAAAATTATACCCAGTGACAAAGCCCGCAGATGGCCACTATGTGTCCAATACTATTGGTAACCCGCAGGTCAGATGAGGAACCCACTGTGACAGTAGCCATAGAATGTTGCCCCTACAGGTTTTTAATTGAAACTGGGGCCAGCAAATCGTGTATAAAGGAAGGAACACTACCACTTTCTTGTAACTCAATGGACACACAAGGGTTTTCTGGGGCTCTGAGGTTGATTCCATTCACCAAATCAGTGAGTATGATTGTGGGAGATACATAAATTGAAGGGCCACTATTATATTCCCCAGAGTCACCAGTCAGTCTTCTTGGGAGAGACCTAATGAGCAAATTAAACATGGCCATCTCCTTCCTGGAGGATGGGTCAATGGTATGTAACATACCAGGTGTCACACCGTGCAGAATACTGTCCCTCATAGCTCATGAGGAGCTAGGACAGCAGGTCAGAGCAGTTACTGTTAACACAGAGGCTTTCTTGCAAGGCATATACGCCTTGATAGCGCATACACCAGCGCTTCAAGGGAAAACAGTGCAATTACCAAAGGAACTGCTGTTCAGACCTTAAGAGCCTGTGGATCCCATAGTAGAACCTGAAATGAAATTGGAAATATCTGCCCTTGAAATAAGATCAACATATGCCGTGCCAATGGCAGTTGACAGGAAACAGGAAATGTGGGCATCAATAATGTTCACAGATCCCGGGGTTAAATTAGGAGATATAATAGATAAAGAAGTATTTGATGATTGCCCACAAATTGAGACAGTTGTATTTGAGATGGATATTGCAGTTGCAATACAGGACAGTGTCCAGACACACACGAAAAAGAACAATAATAGAAAAAGATTTGGCAAAAGTACCAGAAGTGTTGTGGACAAAGGGGCCACATGATGTGGGACCGATCAAAGGGGCTGAGCCTGTGAAAATTACATTGAAAACTGGAGCAATACTGCCCAGGATACGCCAGTACACCTTTTCCAAAGAGGCAGAAGAAGGCATCCTACCTACAATCCAAGCGTTACTTTACAAGAGAGCAAAATATAAGAGGTCAACACCATGCAATACACCAATTTTTCCCATACGCAAGGCTAAGCAGGGAACTTGGAGAGTGATTCAGGATTTGCGCTCCTTAAATGATGTAGTAATACCAGAATTCCCAGTGGTAGCCGACCCATCAGTCATACTGACAAACATTCGCACAGATGCCACTTATTTTTCCGTGAACGATTTGAAAAATGCGTTTTTCAGCATCCTATTGGATTCTGACAGTCAACATTTGACTGGATTTATATTTCACAATATTGCTACAGAAGGCTCCCACAAAGCTTCTTCAAGTCCTCAAGCATTTTTAACAGGACAGTGAAAAAGGATTTAGCAAACATAAAATGCAAGAGTACACTTTTACAATACCTGGATGATACCGTGGTTTGTAGTGCTACTGAAAACATATGTAGAGATGACACCATTGGTCTCCTCTGCATGCTTGCAGAAAAAGGTTACAAAGAGGACAAAAGTAAATTGCAATATGTGCAGACAGAGGTCCACTATTTGAGACAAATAATATTTAAAGATGGGAGGAGGGTGACACCGGACAGAGTAGAGAGCATCAGGAACATGCTTAAGCACACAACCACAAAACAAATGGAGAAGTTTTTAGGACTCTGCAATTATGTGAGGCAGTGGGTATTTGATTATACCACTCGGACCGCACCACTTCTAACTGCCTTAAAGGAGTCCCACACAAATGCAAACAAAATCGACTGGACTGATGAAAGGGAGACAGCCTTCCTGAAGCTAAAGAGAGCAATCACAAATGCTCCAGTGTTAGGTACACCTGATCATAATAAAACATTCTACCTCTTCTGTCATTGTAATGTAACGACAATGACAGCAGTACTAACTCAAAAGACATCTATGGGACACAAACCGATTGCCTACTACAGTGGGCTGCTAGATCCTGTCATGAATGGGCATTATCCATGTGAGCAAGTACTGGCTACGGCAGCTTTTGCAGTCCAGAAAAGCACCACCATAGTGATGGGATCACCATTAACACTGTATGCATAGCAATACTTTCAATACCATCATTGCAAGTGGTTCGATGTCACACAGTTAATCCAGCAACGTTCTTTGCACACCCAGTTTCTGACGATGAACAAGTACATGACAGTGCCAATTACATGACAGAAGAAGAGAGTAAGGTGGGAGAAGACCCCATCACTGGGAGCACATTGCTCTTTGTTGATGGATCCTCTTTAATAGATCAGGAGACTAGGATTAGGCACTCTGGAGCAGCCGTTGTAAGAGCCAAACAGCAGGGATCATCTGACACCTTACAGATAGTAAGTGAAATATCAGTCACTTCCCATTTCTCAGCACAAGCTGCAGAATTAGTGGTCATCCTTGAAGCGTTGCAGCAAGTCGAAGGACTAGAGGTTACCATTTTTTCAGCATATGTCACCACCACTGTGCATTCTAGCATTCACAGGTGGGAAAGGAGGGGATTTCTTCAATCTGATGGATCCCCTGTAATGCATAAAGTTTATTGGCACAATTGATAAAGGCTTTAACTCTGCCATCTAAGGTAGCAGTTAAAAAATGTGCAGCACACACCAATCAGCAAGATCTTGCCTCCAGGGGAAATGCCTTGGCAGACTGGGCAGCAAAAGAAGCAGCTAAAATATCTCCAAATTATAGTGAACAGATGAACACACATTAGGGATGATGACAAGCAGACAACAGAATGCTATTGAATTACCACCCCCATACACAGAGACAGCACAATTACATTTACGTGAATTGCAAGAACAAGCACTACCTCATGAAAGAGAGCTCTGGGAACAGCGAAGGTGTATACAGTCACCAACAGATTTCATCTATAGGCAAGAAAGCACAGGTAAACCAGTAATGCTACAAGCCCTGTAATATACAGCCACAGAGCAACTACACCTCCGTGCACACACTGCCAAGGAATATCTTCTTGCTACGCTGCAGACAGATTGGTTCATTCCACAATTATCTGAAATGGTTACTATGTATATTGCAGAATGTGAAGTATGCCAACAATACAGCCCTAGACCCACACTAAAAGTAATTACCTCAACAGTACCTCATCCGACAGGCCCATTTAAAAATCTACATTTAGATTTTGTCGACATGATTGAGAGATGTATCAATTACAGATACCTCATTGTGGTGGTCTTCCCTTTCTCGAGGTGGATCGAGGCAGGCCCATGTGTACATAATTATGCTAAAGCAGCAGCAAATTTTCTGATAAGAGAGGTGATACCTAGGTGGGGAATCGTAGAAGTGATCCACTTCGATAATGGCACACACTTCATTAATGCAATGTTTCAACTCATCTGCACCTCTCTAGGAATAAAACATAAGTTGTCATCTGTTTATCATCCCCAAAGTAATGGTATAGTGGAATGCCTTAACGGCCTTTTAAAAAACAAAATCAGTAAACTATGTGCCACACTGCAGAAAAACTTGCTATATTGCCTTCCACTTGCTTTATTTGCCCTCAGAAACCAACCAGAAAGTGATCACCACTTGAACCTTCACCAGATAGTGACAGGGTGTCCCATGCCGACTCCCTTAACCATATCTCGACAGAAGACAGATGCTAAAAAGACAGCTGAAGTTTTAGGGCAGGAGATAAACTGTTATTTATATCAGTTATTGAAGTCTGCCAAGTTCTTCTCCAAACAGGTGTTGCGACAGGAGAAGTGCACCACCGCAGCCCAGCAGACCAGTCCAATTTCCGTGGGCCAACAAGTGTACAACCGCAATTTTGTATGACAATGGAGGAACAGCAAGTTCGAGGGCCCCTGCAGCAGTGAAAGTGGAGGGCAGGAAGCAATGGATACATCTGTCAGACATTCGAGTGGCCCCTGCTTCATGTCATGCATCGCCATCTTACCAGGAATGTTTAGAGGAGGGCAAAAAGAAAGACGAAGGACAACGTCCCCTTTAAAGATGCCAGCGGAGTTCCTATTCGACACTGCTAGCGGACAGTGATGTATTTCAATTTTGTTCTTCGGTTCATGTCTTGTTATGGTAGCAATTGCATTTCAGTGGTATTCTAGCCCATGTATGGCAATATGTCAGTATACTAAGCGCTTGCAGAGAGAAGTATAAAAATGTATCCCATAATATTCATGTTAGTTTGTTAGATAATATGTGGTTCTAGCATATGACAGAGATAGGCATGCAGACTACTAATAAGCCATGTTTTGTTTGTTCCCTGATTCCACATGCTAGTGAACAGACAGGCTGCAATTGTCTAAAGAAATACCCCCGAATATTACTCAATGTTTATTACACCTGTATCTTTGTAGAATGTGAGCACAGATGCAACCCTTACAGATAAAGCAGGGAGTGTTCTTAGTAAACACCACACAATATGAGGAGGAGTTAGCCAACATAGTGAATGTCCTGACAGATCGCAAAGAGTTAATAGTGAAGTTAGAAACAATGGCCAACACAGGTGTCATGAGGTGTAAGAGTAAGAAGTGGAAAACTAGAATATTGGAGCAGGAATTCCTGGGAATATCGTGACCTGCACTTTTCTGTAAGAACTACTCAGTCACACCTATGCCCCATGATTGTCAAAAGAGGCCATATTTTCGAGTAAATGTATCAGTATACGTCCATGGTCAGTGGTACCATAGTGCAACATTTGGATGTAGAGCTCTCTCATTATGGATGGGGAATCAGAGTGACAATAGCATGCAACAAAAATGGCAGGCAATATGGGATGAAAATATATCTAGATTGACATGGGTAGAAACACCATCCACTCTTCGAGCAGGTAGAACACCAATTGTTTTCTTATTATGTTTCAGGGGGAATGGAACAGTCCTGGTAGGGAGGAACATCAATTGCATCACCACAAGGTATAATGCTGACATGCAATGGGGCACCTCCAGTCTGATGGACTACTATTGGCAGTGCGAAGAATGGCTGTATGCGCAACTTCCTCCCGGATTGAGAGGTCTCTGTTCTTTGGTTATTGTGCACCCCCCCTCCTTGGTGATCCCGGCGGTGGACAGTTCAAAGTTACATGACCATCCCTTGAGCTGTCCGACTACCTTGCTACACCATTATCGGAAGAAGAGATCTGCAGATTATTTAGGCACTACAACCTGGAAAGACGTTCCACAAGAGCACACGTTGTTTAATGATGTGCAGTTGTTCTTCTGAAGCATCTTCCCATTCGTCCAAGCAAAGGTGACTGCCTGTTGGCTGCAAATAACCCGATGGGAAATGATGAAAACCATCAATGCGACTGAAGATGGTTTCATTGTAGTCAAAGAAGAAATGCGGGCTGTGAGGGTGATGCTTATGCAACACAGGTATGTGCTAGACTTGATGACGGCCATGGAGGGTGGGGTTTGTGCCAAATTCGGAACTGCCTGCTGTACGTACATGCCAGCTAACGATGTGGACAAGGGAACAACAACAGAAGCCATACAGACGCTACATAACCTGCGGAAGAAGATGGCAGACGAGGGGGGTGCCCCGACGAATGGTTCTTAGGGTGGTTTGTATGGATGCCATACTGGTTTTCAGGACTGTTTAAAGGGTTATTCCCGATCCTTGTGGTGATTCTTTTGACGTTCTGTATCTTCCAGGTAGTGGTAGGATTCTGTAAGAGGGTTAGCCAGAAGTTGAGTGGGATATTCACTATTAGGGCGGTCAGGAAAGTGCAGGAAGATGAGGACAACACGTACACACTAATGAATGTGTGTAGCAGGGAAGGTGAGGAAGTAGATGAAAGTTCAACTAAAGGGGGGAATTGTACTGGAAATATGGAAAGAGCAGAAGGCTCATTTTTGCTAATGCATGAATTAGGAGGAAAATGTGCAGAATCGTACATGGTTAGAGAAGAGTACAGGCCTAAAATGTTTATGATGTCCAAATAGAGAGCCAAGGATAGGACAGTGAGGATACTGGGGTGCAAGGACAGGAACGAGCAGAAACATTTATTCATAATGCAGCTGGAAGTAAAAGGCCACAACACGAAAGCTTGAGCCATAACTTGATAACACACTCACAGGGAGGGTGCACATTCTGATCCACGTTCACAAGGGAAAGTGTAAATCATGGTGATTTTAGAAAGGGAACACAATAAGCTTTGATGCTTGAAGGTTAGCAGCTGTGCAAGGGAGGATAGACAGAAATGTTTCCAAGCGTGGACTTAGCTGAAGAAGGACCTACTGATAAGTTTCAGAACGTGAGATCAAAAGCACTATGATTATTAGCAAATGTATCCATGGCAGATGTGTAATCTTCGCTTTCAAATAAATGAAATTAGATGCTTTCCCAAGGAGAAATATTGCTTCCCAAGGAGAAATATTGCTTTTTGCTAACGTAAGTAGAGATAACAATGTACCAAGGAAGCGCTTAAATCAATATGCTTAACAAGTGATAAGACGCATGCAGGATCTAGGCAGCACAAAGGACAGGGTGTCATCTCAGTAAAAGAAAAGACGTACTTTTGAGCTTTCCCTGTCCTGGTAATGAAAATTCCCAAAGTGATTTTTCATTACTGTGAGGTGTGCCCCTCTCATAGGCCAGCATTGGGAATTCCTTAAAATACTTTAAAGCTGCAATTTCTGATCAGAGTGTAGTAGTTGCATCATGTTTAGTATCATTGGAATGGTAATGATAAATCCTCTTTACTGGTAAAGTCGGATTGATTATTACTATTTTAGAAATGCCACTTTTATTTGTGTTGTATTTATTTTATTAGTAACAAGGGTCCAAAACATAGAGGAGAAAACATGGATTGCCAAATGTTAGCTATACAGTACAGTATACAGAAGGAAAGTCATATATTTATGCATATACATGTGCCCTATATTTTTGCGCAAAACGTGCAAATCACATTGTATAGGATACAGCCTTGATTAAACATCATCAATTGCAATCCCATAGGAACTAAACATTATCAATATTAAGGAGGCAGGGGACGCCGGGGTAAGGAAAGAAGGGGTTGGGGAAAACGCAAGCGAGGCCACGGGTTCATTGATTAACACAATTGCAAGCAAGCAGGGTCGCTCGGTGTTAGTGGAGCAGTGCGAGGGTTACAGAGGAGTGTGCGAGAGAGAGTGTCACCCAGGCAATTATACGTCTAAGCAGTATACCGTGGGGAGAAAGAGGGTAAGTGATGGAGAGTATGGGGGGAGAGTGGGGGACGGAGAAGAGGGGAGCACATCAATAAGAAGTCTAGAGTGAATGGTCAGGGAATAGCAAGAAGGAAGAGGAGAGGAGAGAAGAAAAGAAAAGAAAAGAAAAGAAAAGAAAAGAAAAGAAAAGAAAAGAAAAGAAAGAAAAGCAAAGAACAGAAACGGTCGTCCAAGGGCAAGGAGGCACATACAAAATGTGAAATGGGGGGGGAGTGGTGGATGAGGAACAAATAAAGGAAAACGGGAAGGGGGGACGGGGGGCAGGGTATTTGTGGGAGGGAGGGGGGAGGGGGAAAGGGGGGCTAAGGTAAATAGGGGAAAAAGATAGAGAGTGACTGAAGGGGTAACGCAGTGGGTAGTGGTGTGAAAGTGTATGCGTAAGTGGGAGCGGTAGGGGAGGGGAGAGAGGGAGGTGAAGTAGGTGAGTATGAGTACTAGTCCATGGGCAACACCATTTATAGGTCAAACGATAGGGACAGCGGGGAGGGGATCATTATTTGCAGACAAATGTTTATGTTGTTTATGTTGACGGAAAGTCAGCAAGGAACGGGGCTCATATTCTGTGGAACAGGGCAGCCTGATCTTGAAGGTTATAAATGATCTTCTCGCATGCTGCTATCTGGGTCATTGCTGTTATCCATTCACCCGGTGTGGGGGGATCTGTCGAACGCCAGCGATGGAGGATACAGATCTTCGCCGTGGTGAGTGCAGTATGGAGCAGTCTCTGGGAAGGGCGCGATAGTGCCGGAAGGGTATCCAGATCTTGTAAGATGATAAGAGAGGGAGGCAGCCATGCTGGGAGCGGAATTGAGGTGGAAAGGGTGAGGCTAACGGCCTCCCATAAAGGGTGGACCGACGGGCAGTCAACCAAAATGTGAAGTAAATCACAGTGCATCTCTGGGCAGCACCAGCACATCGCGTGCGGGAGGAGTCCTGCTCTATGTAGTCTCAGCAGGGTCCAGTACCAGTCATGGATAATCTTAAAGAGGCAGAATTTTAAGCGAGCCTCACGGACGCCTCTGTCCAGTGCTTCCAGTAAGTCCACCTAGTCTTCTTCGTCAAAGGATCTCTGCAGGCGGGTTTGCCATTGTAAACGGAGATTTTCTGGAAGGGGTTGTGAGAACTTATGTTGCGTGAGAACCTCATAGAAACCTGCCATAACACCTTTGTGCTTTCCCCACGTTTGGAGGTAGAGCATCACAGGTGAAGATTGAGAACCTCGCTGGACAATGTCTGCATTATGTTGCTGGCAGTGTTCAAGTTGTAGAAACCACCATTCTTGTTGCGGGTGAAGCCCGAAACTCTCTCGTAGTGAGGCAAAAGTCCTGATCGCCCCGTCCTGCAGGATCTGGCCAAAATGGACGATGCCAGCTTCCCTCCAAGACAGCCAGGTGAAGCCCCCCTCCCCCATCCGCAGGCTATCATAGTTCCACAAGGGTGCTTGGGTATATAGAGAAGGGTGAACTCCAAGCAGGAGGTGGGCCCTTCTCCACGCCGCTCGTGTCGCCCTCAGTATCGGATTTATACATGTAGAGGAGGATGAGCTAGCGCAATAAAGACTCTAGGCCTCTGTTATGAGAAAGCAGAGCTTTACCCACTGAGGCAGTTCTATTACGTCCAATGTTAGTGTAGCCAAGAGCGACAAATGTAAGGCTAGGGCATAGTATTCCACCAAAGGGAGGCCCATTCCCCCAGAGAAGCGGCGCGCCATGAGTTTGGTAGGGGCAAGGTGTGGTCGCATGGAGCCCCATACAAAGCTTCTAATCGCTGTATCCACAGCGCGGAGCAACGGGAGAAGCACCTGGAGAGGTAGGAGGCAGAGGGCATAAGTGAATCGCGATACTGTAACCATTCTCACCGCCTGCACTCTACCCCACATGGGTCCATTTGTCAAAGTCAAGCCTCATTCGTGTGATCAGAGGGGTAAGATTAGCCTTCACCATATGTTCCAGTCCTCTGTCGAAATGGATACCCGCGTATGTTGGCCTTCGTCGTCATCTGAGAGAGGGGGAGGGCCTCGCTCTTCCCCCAGTTCACTCGATAACCAGAGATAGGTGCAAAGGTCTTGATGGTCTCGAGCAACGCAGGGAGGGAGCGCTCAAGGTGCCCTACTTTGAGTAGGATGTCATCGGCATAGAGGTAAAATTTTGAGACACCACCGGGCAAAGTGAGTCCTGTTATCGAGGGGGAAGTGCGGATAGTAGCTGCGAGCGGTTTAGTAGCCAGCAAGAATAAAAGAGGTGAGAGGGGGCAGCCCTGGCGGGTCCCTCTGCAAATGGGGAAGGGGTCTGAGAGAAAGCCCCCACAATTAACCCGCGCTGTGGGATGTTCATATAGGAGGCAGACTTTGGAGATGAACTGGTCCCCTAGGCCGAACCTCTTCAAGGTCGCAAATAAGTATGGCCATTCAATGCGGTCAAATGCCCTTTCAGCATCTAAGGATAAGGCTAGGGTGGCTTCCGGCACATTTCTAGATGTCCACAGGGTATGGCAAAGGGTACGTAAGTGGGTTCTGGAGGTGCGACCCGGCACAAATCCTACCTGGGAATGGTGGATGAGTGAGGATATAACTTTACGTAGGGGGTTCGCTAGAACACTTGCTAGGACCTTAATGTCTTCGTTTAAGAGGGAGATTGGCCAATAGTTACTGCAGAATAAGGGATCACGTCCAGGTTTCGGTATGACTACTATTATGGCCGTGTTAGAGATCATGCCTAGGGAGCCTGTCCGACAGGATTCATCCAGCGCTCCGTGTAGGACATTAGGCACCTCATCCTCTGCCCATTTGTAAAATTCTAATGGTAAGCCGTCTTCACCAGGCGATTTGTGATAGGGAAGGTCAGAGATGACTTGTGATATCTCTAGTCGGTTAATGTCTCCTTCTAGGAGGGCGCGGCCTTCTGCAGAGAGGGAGGGTAACGCTATGCCACTTAAGAAGGTTTCAATGTGTTCGTGTGTTGTTGTCGACTCGGGGTATAGAGATGGCTGTAGTAAGATGTGAACTCGTTAATTATGTCCTGCGGATGTGTAAGCGTCATTCCGGAGCGGGCTGTCAGCACTGGTATGGCCATGGCTGCCGTTCTCTGACGGAGTTGAGCCTCAAGCAGCCTCCCCGCCTTCTCCCCCTGCTCGTAGTGTCTACCCTGTATGCGCTGAAGTGCGTATTCGGCCTACGTGGTGTGCAAGTCGTTAAGCGCCATTTGGGTGGATTCCAAACGTCTGCGCACTGGGAGGGACAGGTGGTCTGTGTATTGCTGCGTCAGCTGATGTACAGATTCTTCCAGGCTCACATGTTTTGCTTTCCTGTCTTGTTTGCCAGTGCAGCCTCTCTCATCATCTGCCCTTGTATAGTTGACTTGGCCGCTGCCCACAGGCCTCTCTTAGAGTCAGTAGAGCCCTGATTGTTTTGGACATATGTGGACACATGTTCTCGTAGTCGTTCTTTGCCCTGTGGGGAGCGATATCGGTGGACTGTCAATCTCCAGGGTTTGCGGCCGGGAGACAACAGTCCCACCTGGACTGCAATTTGCACTGGAGAATGGTCCGATAGACCACCCTCCAGGATCCGGGCATCTGTAACCTGTGCCGCGAGGCCACCTGAGAAGAGAAAATAGTCCAACCGGGACTGTGTACCATGGACCGGCGACAGGAAAGTGTATTCTTTATCGGCCGGGCATGCCATTCTCCAGTAGTCCACTAGACCGTTGTCCTGCATCACGTCAGACTGGAGGGCCCAATCCCCGTTGTTGGCCACATCTAAGGGGCCCGTCCTGTCTAACACTGCATCCCTGGCCAGGTTTCAATCTGAAAGATTCATTCAAAGAAAGATGGTATCCAGGTAGGGGAGGTTGTAGGTCCCTGCAGTATGCAGTGCGTGAGGTCTCAAATGGTCTCCCCCAGGGTAGAGGTCCTATGATCCATAAGTGCACTCAATTTGATCACCTTATGTAGGAGTGCATAGTGGGGGTCTCAGCAGAGGTGTATCCAGGTGAAAGTAACCCGCGGTGGTTGCCCCGCAATTGGGGCAAAGTGGCCTTGCCTTTTCCCGCAGCCCCTCAACGTTATTCTGTACTTCTCCCGTCTCAGACGGGGGCAGGGGCGCCTTCCCCATCCTGTCGTCTCCCCGAAGGATTGCGGATGTGGTGGGGGTTGGGGGGCGTGCAGGGCTCCAGCAAGGTGCCAGAGTGAGGCCTCAAGCCCGGCCCCGCCATGCAGCGACTGCTTGAAGTGACCGTGGCTGGAGCGGTTGGGCCGTTTCTCCCCCACCTCCTCACTGTGTTTCCGTACGTGGCACGCCGGCCCAAGGGGTTCAAGCAAGGCCGCGGCTTCTCGGGTGGATGTAGGCCCTGGCTGTCATCGGGACCATGGGAGGCAGGAGTGGGTTGCCCGCGACTCGATCCAAGGGGCACTGCGGAGGCCTCCGCCCCTCACAAGAGCCCGGCTAATCTTTCAAGTGGGGGCAAACAAGGCCAGGGTGCCCCCCTGCCCGGCTCGAGGCCCGCCGTCGGTCGGAGCAGCTCAGCTAGGCGGCCATTTTCAAACGTGGCCAGACCCACATCCCCAGAAATGCTACTTTTAGAAAGTGGGCCTTTATCTGCTCTCACTGCCATGTGTGCCTACATCCTGTCTCCAATTCATGTCTAAGCTGGACTTGGTGACATCTATACTTGTGCATCTCCTCCAGATACCCACAACACAGTATACTCTACTGCATCTGCATCCATCTGCATACTGATAGGTCTTCCTTGGGAGGAGGTTGGGAAGAGCTCACACCTACACCTCAAAGGGTAGTAACCAGAGCCCACACAAAGGGACTGATTACTTCCCACTGATATACTTTAGTCTGGGCTGGGCTGAATGCGGGACCTGTGCAGTTCACCTTTTGAAGTCAACCCCCACAGTTAAGGCAATTTTTGGTATAAATACTGGGTCTCTGACCCCCTAGAAGTAGTACCCTTCTGGACTTTGCTGGAGTAAGGACTACTGTGACTGTGAACATATTGGCAGAGTTAGATAAGCATCCTTCAAATCTAAGCGTATCATCCAGTCCCCTCGTAAAATAGTAATGCTGAGACTGATAACTGTCTTCAATTGGAAAGGATGATAAAGAAGAAACTATTTGAGATAATTTAGATTTACCACTGCTGAAACTTTTTATTCTTTGTTTTTTGCAAGATCTTTTTTTATTGATAACACAGCAAGTGCATGCAATAACACAATACTTACGTGCCATCAGTGATACACAAATGGATAATAATGTGGCAACTCTGTTGTTTGGCTTGTAAACAGCATTCAACCTGCTCTAACCCCCCCAACCCGCAACTCCGTTGACATAGAATGACTGTATTAATTAGACTGTAAAGCTGTGGTGGATTTCAAAGGAAGGGAGACACCAAGGTTCTCCCATGGTTATTCCATCTTTCATATGGTAGCCAGGGCTTTCATACGTCACCTTCTGTGCCATAATGCACCAATTCATATCAGTTTTCCAGTCCTTCAGTTGTGGTCCTTGTGATGCTCCCCACTGCGGGGGCATATTACATTTGATTACAGCCAGCCCTAAGGTCATCCCGATCTTGTCTATTCAACCCAGATCTGTTTCATCCCATATGTTTAACAAAACACCATTTCGCTGAGGCCCCAATTTCAACCTGACATATTTTGTTCATACAGCGACCACTGAGGCCCACTATCTCTGTATCACCTGGCATTCCCATATTGTGTATGAATGAACCCTCTTGGCCACAGAGCCAAAGGCAGCTCTCATCCCTTGCCCTGTCCATTTTTACCTTGGCTACACACGTAAAATAGGATCTGTGGAGTATTTTAAGTTGTGTTTAGGAGAACCCAAGTTTTATTGGCACTTCCGTTGGGAGGCCATGGCCTCAAGCCACTCATCATTAATTTCCCCTGTCACGCTCCTAGCACACCCTTAATGATTGCAGTGTGTTTGGTGATTTATTGATCCATTTTTTATCTGTGAGGGAGCTTGGCGTAGTGGCAAGAGAAAGCGGCAACAGTTGGCTCATGCAAAGAGCAGTGGCAGCTGCCAGTCAACGAGGTGGTGGGGCGGGGGTTAAAAAAAAAAAGAAAAGAAGGCCACTTACCTGTGAGGGAGATGCTTTTGCCTCCCCTCTGTCCTCTTCTTCTTCTTCTTGGCTGCAAAGGCTCCCAGCCAATCATGACGCTGTCACCAGCATGACAGCAGTGCAGTGATTGGTCTGGGCGGCCTGCTTAGCTGCTCAGACTGGGAATGGGAGCCTGGACATGTTCTCCACTCGGCTGTGCAATACAGCTGGGTAGAGAACATGCAAAGTCTGCATGTCTGTTTTGCCGGTCCAACACGGCCAGCCAAACAGATGTGCACTTTGTGTGCTCATAGCCCTCCTCTGGCTCCTAAAATCCAGCCCAGCCTGCCCCTTCTCCCAGGAAAAATAAAATGATAATATAGCGTTATTTTATTTTTCCTTTTACCACAATCCAGTGGAGTGATGGTCCTCTGCCTTAGTGGAGGAGCCACCCCTGGCAAAGAGGAACCAGTGTAGGGGGACTCCTGGCTGCACAGAAGCACTATGAGAGCAGTCCCACTTCATTGTTGCACTTGTATGTATGAAGGCACCTGGCCCCTCCAAGATAGGATGGCTAGAAGGAAACAATGCAGACAGCCTGGTGATCGGGGTGGAGGAAAGCCCCAGTTCCCTGTGTGCCAGCTGTGGGGGTCTGCAAGAACACCCAAGGGCAGAGGTAGCATGTGGTAATTGATGCCAGTTGTGCTTAAATTTGGAGAAAGTAAACATTGAGGAAATACCCCACCGGGGCATTGGGGTGCTCAGCAATTGAGGAAGGGGTTGTGGCAGATGGCAAAGGGGGATGCCTCCCTTACCTCTTTGGTACAAGACACAATGCATCTAAGTTTGCCCGTACAGAGATCAACCAAAGGTGGGTGTCATGATCATTCAGTACAGAAGTATAGACAAGGGACTCCAATGGCTGAGGGAAGCAGTGGGACATGATTGATCTGTGCAAGATTTCCTTTCTCCCTTGTACTCTAAGGTATAATGTCTGATACCCACGTAGAGAGATGAGCCTCAGGTAGCACCAGCTGGAACATTAAACATAGGTAAATTCTGAGGGTGGATTGAGTATTTTGGGGGAACAGTTGGCCCAACTCTCAGGCCATAAAAACAGACCAACTAAAGACTGAGCATGGCTCAATCACGGAGAGATACCACAGGCTTTGGGGACGCCCAGAATAGAGAGTGGCTTCCCTCTTGGCTTTTGACAGATACTTTGCCTGTGATTCTGGGCCATTAGATCTGGGCAATGGTGTGTCCTAAAAACAATATAACACATTCAGGGTATGGGAGACATGAGCCAGCTGGTGAGCTGGAAAGTACATGCAGAAGCAGACATGAACCTTCAAATCCACACAGACAAGATACATGCCATAATTCAAGATGCCCCGGTGGCACTAGAAAAAAAGTTTTGAAGTGGTGGTGCTAGATTTCGGGCTGCTCCTAACTGACCACAAGAAACTGGTGGGAACAGTGCTGGAATAAATGTTGGTGAAACTAAGACCCACGGTATTGGACTGTTCCACCAAAAGCCAAAATATACAAAAATAAGTCAAATTTCTAACTGCTACGCTGAAGGATGCTGAGGGACGATCCAGATGCAACAACATATGCCTGGTAGGCGTCCCAGAAAATGCAGAAGGTCCAAGAACCTAACTGTATGTGTATAAGTAGTTGCAGTCAGTGGTGTTGGGGGGAAGGGCCTTGTTCATGGTGGAGCAAGCATAAATAGTCCCAAGAAGGCCGCTAGCACCCGTGGCCTCACTTCAGCCAATTGTGGCAAGACTACTTAAATTCTGTGCCCGGGACAATATTCTACAAGTTGCATGGTCCCATGGGCCTTGGTGGCTCAATGGTAGCTCAATATTTACCCAGATTACATTAACCCAGTACAATGACAGCATGAAACATTCATTGTGATGAAGAAACACCTTTGACATCTTAACCTGAAATATGCTTTATTTTTTCAGCAAAGCCTAGGTTTGTTGGCCAGGAAGAGTCACCCTTCTTTATCACCGAGCTGTAGTCTGGAATAGTTGGAACAAAATGGCTATCTGAATGCAAACGGACCAGGAGAGAGATCAAGCCACGAGCTGCAGGAATCGAAATCGAGAGGCCTCCCACGTAAGCACTGAAGGGCGACCCCCCCCCCCCCCACGAAGCATCAGGTGGAACCGGAAAGAGTAAAAGTTGTATAAGACCTGCACCATACCCGGTTGTGGACTTGAAATGGGCGGTTCTCAATAAAAAGACTGGGGTCCGGCGATGCCGCAGAAGACACTGTTGTGCCATGGTCACCCCGATGAGGGCATATAATATAGTGTGTTAAGTATCATTTGAAGTATGTAAATTGCTGGAATGATGGCCAGGACTCCTGAAGGTTTCCTGATAGTGGGGGACGACCTCAACCTAACCCTGCAGGGGTACATGGACAGGGGTGTTAAGACTGGAGGGCAACCCAAGGAGGATACTCAATTACCGACATTGATACAGCAATTGGGGTTAGAGGATCTTTGGCTGGCCTCCCACCCAGGGCTACAGCAATATTCTTATCTCCGGCCAGTCACCCGGGGCTACACCAATATTCTTATCTCTCAAACCAAATGAAATCCATGTCCAGACTAGATTATTTTGGTGCCTGCACATCAGAGGGGCAGATATTGAAATACCAGATACTTGCTGAGGGACATTGCTGATCATTCTCCTCCAGTTACAATCTTTCAACTGCTGATACCCCACACCAGTCTGAGGTAGAGACTGGATCCACGGGATCTGAGTTACTGGGCCTCGAGGAAGTTTAGCCAAGAGGTGACAGAAGTCAAAGAAAATGAAGGGTCAGTGAATTTGGGGGTAGTCTTTTAGGAGGCAAATAAAACAGTGCTGAGAGGTCAGCTAATATACCATATTTCAAAGATGAAGAAGGAAGAGAAAAGAAGGTCAGGGAACTAGAAACAAAATTGCTACTGCCTTGGGAAGTGCAAAATGTGGAATCTCAGATCCCATGCAGTCCAGTGAGCTAATACAGACCAGAGAGGAGACTAGATGCCTTGGGCAACAAGAAAAGAAAACACACTATGGTGGTCATTCTGACCCTGGCGGTCTTTGACCGCCAGGGCGGAGGACCGCGGGAGCACCGCCGACAGGCCGGCGGTGCTCCAATGGGGATTCCGACCGCGGCGGTAAAGCCGCGGTCGGACCGGCACCACTGGCGGGGTCCCGCCAGTGTACCGCGGCCCCATTGAATCCTCCGCGGCGGCGCAGCTTGCTGCACCGCCGCGGGGATTCCGACCCCCCCTACCGCCATCCAGATCCCGGCGGTCGGACCGCCGAGATCCGGATGGCGGTAGGGGGGGTCGCGGGGCCCCTGGGGGCCCCTGCAGTGCCCATGCCACTGGCATGGGCATTGCAGGGGCCCCCGTAAGAGGGCCCCTACATGTATTTCACTGTCTGCTGCGCAGACAGTGAAATACGCGACGGGTGCAACTGCACCCGTCGCACAGCTTCCACTCCGCCGGCTCGATTCCGAGCCGGCTTCATCGTGGAAGCCTCTTTCCCGCTGGGCTGGCTGGCGGTCTGAAGGCGACCGCCCGCCAGCCCAGCGGGAAAGTCAGAATTACCGCCGCGGTCTTTCGACCGCGGAACGGTAACCTGACGGCGGGACTTTGGCGGGCGGCCTCCGCCGCCCGCCAAGGTCAGAATGAGGGCCTATATGGCAAAACAGAGCAAGCTTTAAAAGGTGAGGAACTGCTAGCCTGGCTTGTAAAGAGGGAGGAGCAGAGATGGGTTTATAAGGTATACACGGACAGTGGAGCTCTGGTGGATTTCCTATTGATGTTCCTCAAGCACTTGTGCTCTTTCTGGGAAATTTATACACCCCCTGCAGACCAGTAGGGGAGAATAGGGGAGGTCAGGACAAGTTTATCAGAGACCTTCCTGTGTCTAAGCATGGGAAGATGCAAGGAAACTATTAGCTATGGAAATACAAGATAGTGAGATCACTGAAGCCCTGACCCAGATTAAAAGTGGCAAATCTCTGGGTCCTAATGATCTATCTCCTGAATGTTTCTAACATGTAAGGAATCGAGTTGTGCCACTGCTTGGGACCATGCTGTATGATCTAGGATGGTGGGTGAGCTTCCACAGGACTTTAGACAGGAGACTATCGACCTTACTCACAAACAGGGAAAGCCACCAGATAACTGTGGCTTTTACAGACCAATATCACTCCTAAATATTAAAACAAAGGTTTTGTCAACAGTTTTGCTGAATTATCTGATGCAGGTGATCAATAGCATCATTGGCTCAGACCAACTGGGCTTTATGACCTACTGAACAGCCAGGCATAAATTTAGGTGATTGTTTGGGTCTCTGGTGCACCAAAAGGTGGTCATAAAAGAACCAGAGGTACTGTTAGCGTTGGATGCTGAGAAAGCATTTAGCTCTCTAGTGGGGTCCTAGCCGATGCCACTGCTTGAGCGGATGGGCTTTGGTGCCTCCTTTTTGGCCGGGGTAAAACTTTTATACAACAAGCTTAAGGCCCCAGTCATGGTGAATGCACTATCTCAGGGGAATTCAAATGTATTAGGGGGACTTGACAGGGATGTCAGATGCCCCTCCTGCCATTCGCACTGGCGCTGGAGGTGTTGGCGAATTGGATAAAAGCTGATGCCCTTATTCAGAGAATATGGTGGGATTACAAATGGGAAGATAGTATCTCAATATATGCAGACAGCATCCTTTTGGACCTGGTGGATACATAGTTGTCTATTCCGAGGGATCTTGAGATCCTTAGAATTCTGGGGAACTCTTCGGTCATTTGTATTTACTGGAACAAAGCCATTAACTACTCATTTTGGATCTGGCAACCCACTGAGGGATGGGACTACCCTCTACTCTGGGAAGACAGGGGCTTTACATATCTAGGGGTTTATGTGATCACTGATCAGAAATAGTTTTATGATCAGAATCTGGGTACAGTATTAGAGGAATATAAATGGGATGTTGGACATTGGTGTTGGATTACCATATTGCTATTGGCTAGAGTGGCTCTCTATAAAATGCTATATATGCCCATGTTTTTTCTGTTTTACAAAATTCATTCTTTGAGGTTCCTGAGTGCTTCTTCATGTTTGTGGAGCTGAGACTAGGTTGTGACTTTGGGATGGGGTGGAGGAAATCAAAGTTAGCGCTATCACCTTTAACCAGAACACTTTTTGATAGGGTAATAGTCCACCCTGACATTGTGATTGCACTACTGGGCAACCCAACTGCTAGCGGTCAATGAATGATCATTTGCAGGACAGAGGAACCCTTGATGCTGGTGGACAGGAGGGCAATGGAACTGAGGAGCTATGTTAGGCAGCTGTATGGTAAAGGGAGACTTATTGGACTCCTGACCCCAATGGAAAAGGTGAATAGTATATGGTGAAGGTCACGTCACAAACTGGGGTGGAAAGACAAATTAATGTTGGAGATCCTGTTATGGAATGAGGAGGACCTGATAGATCTGTGAGTGGTAGAAGGCTACCAGAAATGGGATTATCTGGGTATCTCCTGGCATGAAGACATATGGAATGAAGCAGGGATGGTGTTTTTCACAGATCTGCAGGAACAGTATGGGTTGGTGGGGAGCCAATATTTGTGGAATTTGCAGATAAGACCTATTCTGTTCGACTGTTAACGGTCCATTGCAGGATACAGCAGAAAAGGCTCTGCTGGCATATAGAGCCCTAGAGGGCCCCTTGGACAAACGTGCCATATCCTATGTTACTTAACAATAGTTTGCCCCCGCTAACAGACTTGACAGAAATGGGATCGCGGCCTGGGTAGACTGGAAGATATTTGGGGCCCAGCCTTCAGGTATCCTGGGGAGGTTGCCATTAGAGCCGGGTTCCAGTTAGTTCAACTGAAATTATTGCATAAAGTACTACACTAAGACCAGGTTATTTGCCATGGGCAGGATAGACAACATAAGTGCCTGAGAGGATGCACTCGGAGGGGTATGTTATTGTATATTGTTTGGGAATGCCCAAGGGTCTTGAAGTTGTGAGTGGGTATACAGCATAAAATGTAATTGGCTCTTTGTGAATCTATAGCACTCACCACTCAGGTGGTTGGTTTGGGAATAGGGCGGGGGGGGGGAACAGACCTTGGACAAATAATCGCTCCTCTTCTGTAACGTGGCACTGATGGGGGCTAGGCGTGCTATAGCTTGATACGAGGAGGGGGGAGACATTACGAAACTGGAGATGTCTAACAGAGATTGATGTATATGAGTGGAAGACCAAATCTATCAGGCAAGAGGTTGCCCTCAAAGAATTAAATAAAACATGGGACCTTTGGCAGTGTATATATGAAGGTTTGATATAAATCAAAATGGTACTTACTTGATTACTATCTCACTGATGTTTGCTTATGTTGGCGAGTTGACTATTATACAATCTGTCATATAGGGATAATGAAGGCGAAATTGAGTCATGGCACGCCTGATCCACCTTACTGCTGATTGTAATCCTATGGATAGTTGCCTAAACTAAACACTGTGCTGTATGGATTTGAAGTTGTGTTTTAGTTGTGTTTGTGCTATGAAACACTTAATGAAACAGCCTTAAATAAAGATAACTGCTGGCTTGAGAACATCGTTTGATTTCTGGAACAAAATTTTCATCTATAAAAATAAATGGAATGTTTCCCCTGGCCGGCATTGTGTAGGTCCATCTATGAGGGAATAAGTGACTGTAGTTTATATTTTTTTTGCCTCGTTTGACTTGTTTTCGGCTCTTGGTGTTGAAACACACAAATGTATTATTAAAGCTCGGTGACTTTAACAATTACAGCTTTGATACGTGTGTGCTGATCAGCTAACGGGTGAAATTTCCAGCATTGTCATTTCACAATTTCATCCTTTTGAAGTTGATGAAATGAGTATCAATTTAGGTAATAATAGTCGAACACGTTCTATGCGAAGCACTTGGGATATTAATACTTCAGCTTCCCTTGTATAGCCTGCACACGACTGTATCACCCAGCACCGCTCCCAGTGATAAGTGCTGCACACATAGGTGTTAAGCGAGAGATGAGTGCTTGTAGTGCCCTACACACTCTGGGACCTATTTACGAGAATGTCACCCAGCGCAGCAAGCCACCTTGCTGCTCTGCGCTGAGTGAAAAGGAAAGGGTGGGAATGCGCTATATTCAAGGCAATACGGCACATTGCTGCCTTTTCCCCAGTGCTAGTGCCCTTTTGGCAGTCTAGTGCCAACGCAGACACCCTTGCACCATGGTGCAGGGGTACCTGCATTGCACAAAGGTTTGTTTTTGTGCAGGAAGCGACACCTTCCTGCACAAAAACAATCTTGAGAGACATACTCCTTTTTCTCTGGGTGCTGCAGAACGCAACCTTGAACTTTTGAGAGCTGAGTGTACGCACAACTATTCCCCACTTTCTAAAACACTAACACACATCTGGCACCAGGAGCAGAACCTGCTACAGTGCTTGCAGAGGGAGCTGCAGAGGTGACACAGGGTTATGCCATAAGTATGCGTTTGTTATGCATGACTCTTTTATCTCTGGCATTTTAGACCTGGCCCTTTGCGTGCTGGGCATTTTCTGCCACACATGAATACAATTCACAAAAGTAAACTTACACATGAGTAAATCTACACCTGTAAATGTATTCTTATACTTTGTAGTAAATGTATTTGTTTTGACTATTTATCATTTCTGAGTGTAAATTTACTACAAAGTGTAGATTACATGTCTCCGCCCCTTGAAACAGGTGGTGCAGCCAATTTTATGAGTGTAAAGTTACCACTAGTTTCACACAGAGCCGGCGGTCTCTGCTGCTCGGTGGAAATCTCCGTATTGCAAAGTGTAGGGAAATTTTAAGTGTTTTTTTAAACTTAAAAAAAACAGTAAAGGCATTTTTATGTTAAATATTAATGTAAATTACTTTAAGCATTTATTTTAAATGTGGAACAAAATGAAAAATGCCACAGCACTGTTAACGTAATTTGGAATACATATTTAAATAAAAATATGAATTAAATGACAATTGTTTAAAAGATATATCTTGAAAATCCTACCTACAGTAACATTTTTGTATATATTAGTATTAAAACTCACTAAAAAGGATGTATAAAACTATTTATAATTTTTCAAACATTAAAATGCATGTATATATATATATATACATATTATATTTATATACATATACATATATATATATATGTATATATATACATATATATGAGTAAAAAAAACATTACATGCTGCTTCATCCCCTACATACCCAGCCTCCTCCTTTCTTCCTTGTGAATGAGTTTCATTTAGCATATATGTAACACCTACACAGTGTCTTTTACAGTTAATCCACCACATCAGGTCCTCGAACACCAGTCCATTGAAACCAAACTTTGTCATATTTCTGGGGACATCTCCTTGCCTTCTACATGGGCCTCTCCATCTGGGCACACCAGTCCACTCCACAACTCCATTGCGTGACCGAAGGAGGGTTACTTGCCAACCAGGATTTTGCAATGGTGTGTTTGTTTTTAAAGTTTAAATACATTTCATTTAACATTATTTCCAATGGGGTGGTATTTTAAGTCACTGCCACCAGTATTTTCCATTGGAGGATGTTGCCGTACCAGTGACTAGTCATGTGTGGTGCTGGACCTCTGAGCTGGAGTATAATAATGGTTGTTTTGGAGCCTTATTGGTTGAAGCTGTTTTGAAATCGAGTTTATGAAACGGAATGGGCTTTCTGTTTGGCTGATGGGTACATGTCCCTCCTCATTAGCCCTCCCAAAACTCTTACTAGTCCTCCCTAAACCACACCTATTTAGTCGTTATGAGTCCCCATTTTCCAGCCATTCCCTTCCACTGTACGTATGTGGAGATCTCTGTAGTAGGGATGAAGATATCCGCACAGAAAAGATTGGAAAGGTGGAGATGGAGACCTCAGCATGTACATTTGTGAATAGCATTTCGTAGTATGAGCAATCTATTTGACATACTACAACATGAAGTTTGCGAGTAGGCCCCAAAGTAAGTAAGATACTGTAATACAGAATGAAATGTCTGCGAGCTAAGAGTAAACCCAGACTGTGACCGGGATCCTATGAGATGTACTTTGAGGAACAGTGAATTTGTGTCTGTTATGAGCTGGAAATTTGCAAGGTTAGACTGGGACAAAGATTGGAATAATTTATAGACCACTAAGCAGCTTACTGAAAGCAGTCGTCAACTATGAGCTTCAAAAGGATATTCAGTCATCAGTTTTTAACTCTTGCTTTAGAGTGGCTGCAGTTTCAAAACAAAGGTCACAAGGTATGATTTCACATGGGTATAGAGTCATAGGTGGGAACACTGCCTGGGATATTTCTGATGCCGCTACTTTTAAAAGCATAAATGGGTCCTCTCTAATCAATTATATCTTTTGTCATATGAGGAACTGGAATCTGGTAAAGCAGTTCTCTGGTATAACTAGATTAGAGAATGGCCACAGTCGAACCTTTGTTGGCCTAAACACATTTGTTGGCAAGACAACAAGATGGATTTCTGTAAACCATTGATATTGGCCTACAAGCATCCAGGCATTGTGACCATGAGTGATAACAAACTAGTATACGATGGAGTGATCAAGTGGATTATGGTGTTTATCTCCATCTAATCACAAAAATGTTACCCTTTTATTCATTTCTAGTTTTAAACAACTGTTGGGAGTTGTGTGGGAACAACTAAATCAGCCCATTTATTGGAGGAAAAGATCTCAGGATTGACATGTTTTGTTTGATAGAGAAAGCAAGGGAACTAAGAAGGCCTCTGACATAAGTAAAAAACAAGGGTGACCCCCACCTATCTAAACAAAAGGAATATTAGTAATTAATACCTGAGAAATAAAATGCTTGGTGTTATTGTGCCATTAGGTTATTAAGGAAAGATCAGTTGAATTTCGGATGTTTATAGCAAGTGGTATAAGAGGACACTCCCCAAATATTGACTATGATATTCCTGACTGTAGTTGTTACCGGCATTTGTCAAGACTGCATCTCAATTCAACTTTGACTGGGGTAGTTATCTGGTCATTTTTATTGGTAAAAGGGAGGGATTTGATCAGTTTACAAAACAGGAGGTCTTCAAACCTTTGCCATCCCAAACAAGAGGGGCAGCATAAGGTCCAGAAGTTTTTCCCTTGGTATTATTTCTAGTGTGATTTTGAATTATCAGTCATGCAGCTAACCTGCCTTTCCAATAACATTCATGTTTCAGCCACACGTTTTTTTCGAACCAACAAAGTGCCTAACACCCAAGGAAATAAATATACAAATATGTGTGAAAAACAACACAAGACTATATGCATCATGTTCACTTAACTTCTGCCATCAATTTTCTAGAATACGTCTAATTGCAAAATAAATGCAAATGACATAATCAAGATTGCACTAAATGTACAAAGCATGTTCATATTTATGCACATATAATCTAAGATATCAAGAAATTTCATTGTTGCGCTGAGTAAGAACACAGTAAAAAGAATCCTACCTTCATAGTTAAAAGACAACATTTTACAAGTTTATGAACTGACGATCTTCAGTATGGTTTGTTGATTTTTACATGTCAATAATTAAGAAGGAAAAAAATCTCAATGCATTATAAAATCGCATTTTTATGTAACGCACTTTATGAGATATTTTTTAGTGACAAAATTACAAAAATGTCACCAGTACCTATAGGAGAAACTTGGTTATAGGATGCAACCATCTCCACTTAGCCATAATCAGCTGTGTCCGATATATTTGTATTAAGTATATTTCATATGTAATAGCATGACTTCCCATTCTGTTTGAATCAATAACCTGCAAAACATTATTAATATAACAAATCAGAATAGGAGGCACTTAAGCCTTAGTATAAAGCAGTGCTCATTCTCATTGACAAGCAGGGTGGTAGAACCTCTCTGTCAAACTACTGCTCTACCTGATAGACCTCAAAGTAGCCTATGACTACATAGATAGATCTATTTTGAATACTAATTTGAAAAATCGCAATATACCTTATCTGATGAATTGTATATCTGTGATATAGTGAGACAATTCTACTATGGTCTGCTTTGGATTTAATGGTGATTGTACCAAAAGGTTTATCATAAATAAGGCAGCCAGAATGTACAATTGTCCTTATTTTATTTAATACATTCATTAAATACAGTGCAGCATTCATTGCTGGTTGAGAAATAGCTCTTCATAAGCTGTTGACATCTTTTGGAAATTATTGTCATTCAAAAAAATTGAGAATTCATATTTGAAGTACATTTACACTCTGAATGTGCAAATAGCCACAGGAAGTAAACTTACTCAAAAGTATCAAAAGTTACCTTTGTGAATCTGGGCCCTGAGTTTGTGAGTACCAAAAAGTGGTAAATTTACTCAAAAGTATGTACATCTGTGAATCTGGTCCGTTAAATCATAATTATATAACGTATTTAAAAGCAACACTTCATAATAGCTACCCTATAGAGTAAACAATTTCCAAACATTCTAAAAGGCCTCATAGCCCTATCACTTGAGCTTGATTGCACACACCATATATGATAATTTATTTCAGGTGTACACCAAAGTAAAACAATGTACAATCTCTAAGTAGGAGAATTACAGTATATTTAACATACATATTACATGGGCAATGCCATGTTTTTCTTTCACAATACAATTTTACTATAATTCTATTCTAGTGGCAATGTTTAAATATGTCTAGACCTATTTAAACATTACAATTAAGTTCTGATACTGTTTTAAAAATGCAATTGAATACATGATGCCAAACAAAATATTTTTGTAAGGCGTGCCTTGAATCTACCATTTGATTATTAGATGTGGGGGTAGAATGGGGGTTTTGAAAAGTATTTGAGATACCTTCCCTTTTGACACATACTCCCAGCTTGGATGTTAATGACAAAACATGTTAGTGATGGCTCATTTCAGAGTGATTTAATGCTGCTCATTTTTTTCAGTTTAAAACAAAGCCCTCAGCATAGTGCTTCTTTTGGCCAGAGGCTGGTGCCCCCTGAGATCACTTAAGGCCCCCCTACAGGGGCCGCCCCCCAGTTTGAAGACCCCTGTCCTAAGGCTTTCTGGGGCCCTGGTCCAAACGTGTGCTGTGGGCCCCTGTTCCGAACAGCTTTGAATTTATGATCCAATTTCAGCTCTTTCATGCCATCTTCGCCCCAGTCTCTGACAGTGTGCAGGCATACTCATCCAGGTTTAAATGTGTTTACATATAATATCCAGGGGGTAGTGACGTGTGTTTTCAATATTGTAACACAACAGCAGCTCACTAATATCACTGCAAATAATCTTCGTGATTCCCTCTCAGTTCTTACATGTGAGGCCCTGGTTTGATCTAAACATAACCTTTGTATGAATGTTGCATTAAACATAAACACAACATTTCTCTGCATAATGTCTGTACTACTCCCACATATCACCCACATTAAAAATAAGTTAAAGGAAGACGGTATTAAAACAATCTGTTTAACAATTAATCAGGACTCTCTGCAGATCAGAGCTGGCCCTAACAGGTGGCCTCCTGAAAGTCTGGTGCCCTGTGTCACAGCCCACTCTGCCCGGGTCTTAAAATGTCTCTGAAGCGCACATAAATATATTTTCCTCCTCGCTGGCATAAATTTGAAATAGGCATTGTACCCAATCTTCCTCAGGAATTCAACATCCCAGTTTAGAGGGGCCACGAAAACGGACACCCTTATTCAACTGCCAAAGATTTCTAGCATTTTTTTTTTTTTTTTATAACCTGAATCATTGATTGCCGTCTTTGATTCATTAACGACCTTCTACAACTATAGTGGCTCCTTCTAAAGCCCTTCGGCACTCCTTAAATTTTAAGAGATATTGTTCTAAAAGTCATTATGTAGCAAATGATACACACTGATGTTTTAGCACTTAAGTGTTTATTATTTATCCAAACATATTTTACCAACCTACGATAGCAAAATATTGAGTTAAAACCTGCGGGGTTTCAAACGTATGTCCTGCCTCTTACATGGAGATGCTCGAAGCAGGTGAAAAACTAACGGAGCTATTTAACCAGCATCGTAACTTCCTTATTACAAAAGGATCTCTACAAGGAAAACACTAACCCACTGAGCTATCTCACCTGTATTACAAATCTGTGACCTGCGCTTACCTGCTATGCTCTGTAGCAGGCACATTGCTATGATGCTTCAAACCTGGTACCAGGGAGAGCACGTGAATCCCTCGTTCAAATGCATTGACCACTAGAATTATGTTTCAGTATTATGTCCTTAAACTTGCAGAAGAAACATAGAAATCTACAACCAGCAAATGCCTTTACCCCCAAAGCTAGCTTAAAATGTAGTTTGAATGTGACTTGTTAAGTAAGTGGGAATTAGAACAGATCTACTGTCACGATGTGCTTTTTTGCCAATATCTTTGGGGCCAGAGTTCATAAAAACATAATGCATCGGCTGTCATTTACTCTGCTCTCCATGACGCCGCCCTTCATTACTCACAACCTTCTGCCTGCACCCCCAATTCATGAGTATTTCTCCCGCTTCCAGCACTGCAAATGCCTGCCTCCTCTTCATGTCATGTCAATCATTAACTCGGCTCCTAAAAGGAGGAAAAAGCAACTTGAATCTGCGGCCACATTTCCCTTTTCTGTATGAAATCATTTTCGATGTAAAACCAAGTTAAGAACTTGGAAAAATTACCACCAGATGGCGGCAGCGCATAAAGTTCTAAATTTGTTTCGCGACTCACCACTGGGCTGCAAAAAGCTTGAACATGGACGGAGTTTACTTTTGAGCGATTTTTATGTCGAGCCTTCCAAAAGATCTATTGTCAGTTTACCAAGAATTTACAGAGGGCTAAAAGCCCGCCCATTGCTTGCCAATAGTTGGCTGTATTGTCCCTCTCATTTGCTTACTTATTATAATTTACTTACTTATTCGATGGCTTGCTTGTCCATTTTGGGTTTGTCCCTCCCCTGGACTAATGCCTCTTGTGTCCTTCCACTGATCACTTTTAGGGAGCTACATTTTTAGGTCGAGCATAGCAGCGTGCAAGCGCTGCTTTTCTGACGTGTTGGTATGTATCTGGGCTTTTAGCCATGCCCACCACACGCCCATCACTATCCCTCGTTCATGGGCTTACCTTTCAAAAATCCTTTCTTTTTGTTGGTAAATGCTTTACGTTTGACCCTCCTTGGGGCGGTTTGGTTACCGCCTTGGCCATCAACCCTGTTACATGGATAATTGCACTATTGCCGATAACTTTGACTGCAAGCCAACTTCTTTTTCCTTTTGTGTCTCTCCTTGGCGCTCACCGCAGCGGTGGTGGTGATTTGAATCAGCTCGCTTATGTCAACTATTTTACTTTTTATTTTTTGTTTGTGCGGCAAGAAAAGTCCAGTTAGGAATTTACTACGTTAATACCTCTAGCTCGAGCAAATGCAAGACCCATGGCATTGCAAATGCTTGTTTTTACTGTCATCACTGTTCAGCTCTTGCTCACCAGGAGGCGTTATTCCCATGTGGTCACTGAAGTTCTTTGCTTACCCCTTGGGCGTCAAGGACATAATGGTTACGTCCGGTGGCATGGTGCTGAGGCGCCACAGATGTAACCATTACGTCCTTGTACTGGCCCTCTGGGGAAGCGCTGGAAGCTCAGCTTGCAGCGTGGATCGGAAGAGAAACGCAAAAACATTTCTCTTCCAATCATGTGATGGGTGCCTGAGAGACTTCAAAAGGAAGGAAAGGAGTTTACTTCCCTTTGATGTGTCTCAGAGCATTTTAACAGCCGTTTGCTTCACGATCCAGCTGCTGAAATGCCCACTAGACACCAGGGATAAGTTTTCAAGATGAAATTGGGATAAGGGGAGCGACCCCTTGGTCAAAGGTCGCTCCCCAGGGGGGCAATTATTTTCAAGGCCTTTTCTGCCCCCCCAAGGCAGATTGACCTATTTGTTTTTAAAGGTGGGGAGCGACCCCATAAGCAAGGGTCACTCCCCTGGGGACCAAATTATATGTAGGCCATTTCTGCCCTCTGCTCTTTTTAATAGTGGGGCAGAAACCACTAGACACCAGGGATTTATTTTTTTTGCCACAATTTCACACAAGGGGAGCGACCCCTTAGGCAATGGTCGCTCCTCTAGGGGGCAAATTGATTTTAGGCCATTTCTGCCTCCCTTGGTGGCAGATAGGCCTATGTTTACTAGGCCAATCTACCTCCAAGGCAGGCAGAAACCACTAGGCACCAGGGATTACATTTTTTTTTTTTTTTTACAGATGGGATGCAAACCCTTAGGCAAGGGTTGCTCCCCTGGGGGGAAATTTATTTTAGGCCATTTCTGCACCCCTTGGGTGCAGATCAGCCTATTTCTAATATGCCTATCTGCCCGGGGGGGGGGGCGGGGGCAGAAACCACTTAGGCACCAGGTATTAGTGTATGTGTATGTGTGTGTTTTGTTTTGGGGGGCAGTCCCTTGGGAAAGGTCACTCCCCAGTGGGGCACATTACTGTTGGCCATATCTGCCCCCCTTGGGGGCAGTTCGGCCTATTTTTGGAAGGCCCATCTGCCCCCAAGGGTGGCAGAAAGCCTACCAGAGACAAGGGAAGATTTTATTTTTTAAAAAGAGGGTGGGGGTATGCCCATACACCCACGCCAAATAAATGGGGCCACAGTTGTTCTGCCCACCAGTGGGCAGATGGGGCAATTACCCTCGATTCACTCCCCGGGGGTGGGGGCAGAAAACCTACTAGGTGCCAGGGAATTAAAAAAAAAAAAAGTGGGGTGGTGGCTACCAACTAGTATGGGCATGGTTATGCCCCCACCCCAACTGAAGGGGGTAACAGTCTTTCAGCTCTCCCCCGCACACTAAAACATCTTAGCCCACGACAAGCAAGAGGACATTCGATTATTTTGTATTTTGGTTTTACATTTGGGCCATGAGAGCTTGTCTAACTCTCAAAATCGTCCCTCTTGGAATGGTGAGGGCTGCACTTTTTAGACTTTAGGACACCGCCATGTTGAAAAATCCACAAGACCTAGACACATCTGAAAACTACACATCTGGGTGAGTCCAGGGTGGTGTGCTTCACTGCACCGTGCACCATTTTCTTAACCACAATGCCCTGCAAACGTCCAACTTTTCTGGAAATCACACATTTTTCCCACATTTTTATGATGGAACCTTCCGGAATTTGCAGGAATCCACAAAATTCATACCACCCAGCATTGTCTCATCTATACTAATAAAAATTCCGCCCCACTTGTCAGCCTAAAAATTTTTTTTTTCAGACTGCCCTTTTCGACCCGTTTTGGTGCCCCTCAATTTCAACATGTTTTTGGCACTTCCCTGTCACAGGCACTTGGCCAACCTACACAAGTGAGGTATCATTTTTACTGGGAATCTGAGGAGAACGTTGGGTGGTAGGAAATTTGTCTCGTTGCGGGTATCCCACACAAAAATGTGGGAAAATGTCATTTTTTTTAGCTAAATTTGAGATTTGCTGAGGATTCTGGGTAAGAAAACACTGGGGGATCCACGCAAGTCACACCTCCCTGGACTCTCTCTGGTGTCTAGTTTTCAGAAATGTTTGGGTTTGGTAGGTTTCCCTATATGGCTGCTGAGCCCAGGACCAAAAACGCAGGTGCCCCTGCAAAAACAGGTAGTTTTATATTTGATAATTTTGATGTGTCCACATAGTGTTTTGGGGCATTTCCTTTTGCGGGCACTAGGCCTATCCACACAAGTGAGTTACCATTTTTATCGGGAGACTTGGGGAAACGCTGGGCGGAAAGACATTTTTGGCTCCTTTCAGATTCCAGAACTTTCTGTCACTGAAATATGAGGAAAAAGTATTTGTTGGGGCCTCATTTTGAGGTTTGCAAAGGATTCTGGGTAACAGAGCCTGACAAGAGCCCCACAAGTCACCCATTCCTGGATTCTCTTTAGGTGTCTAGTTTTAAAAAATGCACAGGTTTGGTAGGTTTTCATAGGTGCCAGCTGAGCTAGAGGCCGAAATCCACAGCTAGGCACTTTGCAAAAAACAGCTCTGTTTTCTTTGGGAAAATGTGATGTGTCCACGTTGTGTTTTGGGGCATTTCCTGCCACGGGCACTAGGCCTACCCACACAAGTGAGGTACCATTTTTATCGTAAGACTTGGGGGAACGCTGGGTGGGAGGAAATTTGTGGCTCTTCTCAGATTCCAGAACCTTCTGTCACCGTAATGTGAGGAAAAAGTGTTTGTTTGCCAAATTTTGAGGTTTGCAAAGGATTCTGCGTAACAGAACCTGGTCACCCCATCTTGGATTCCCCTAAGTGTCTAGTTTCCATAAATGCACAGGTTTGGTAGGTTTCCCTAGGTGCCGGCTGAGTAAGAGGCCAAAATACATAGCTAGGTACTTTGCAAATAACAGGTCTCTTTTCTTTGGGAAAATGTGCTGTGTCCACATTGTGTTTTGGAGCATTTCCTGTCGCGGGCACTAGGCCTACCCATACAAGTGAGGTACCATTTTTATCGGGAGACTTGGGGGAACACTGGGTGGAAGGAAATTCATGGCTCCTCTCAGATTCCAGAACTTTCTGTCACTGAAATGTGAGGAAAAGGTGTTTTTTTGGCCAAATTTTGATGTTTGCATAGGGTTCTGGGTAACAGAACCTGGTTAGAGCCCCACATGTCACCCCATCTTGGATTCCGCTAGGTATCTAGTTTTCAAAAATGCACAGGTTTGGTAGGTTTCCCTAGGTGCCGGATGAGTTAGAGGCCAAAATCCACAGCTAGGCACTTTGCAAAAAACAGGTCTGTTTTCTTTGGGAAAATGTAATGTGTCCACGTTGTGTTTTGGGGCATTACCTGTCACGGGCACTAGGCCTACCCATACAAGTGAGATATCATTTTTATCGGGAGACTTGGGGGAATACTGGGTGGAAGGAAGTTTGTGGCTCCTCTCAGATTCCAGAACTTTCTGTCACCGAAATGTGATGAAAAAGTGTTTTTTTGGCCAGATTTTGAAGTTTGCAAAGGATTCTGGGTAACAGAACCTGGTGAGAGCTCCACAAGTCACTCCCCTAGATGTCTAGTTTTCAAAAATGCACAGGCTTGGTAGGTTTCCCTAGGTGCCAACTGAGTTAGAGGCCAAAATCCACAGCTAGGCACTTTGCAAAAAAACACTTCCGATTGCAATGTAAAAATGTGATGTGTCCATGCTGCGTTTCCTGTCGCAGGCGTTAGGCCTACCCATGAAAAGTGAGGTACCATTTTTATCGGGAGCCCTGGGGGAGCACAGAATAGAAGAACAAGTATTATTGCCCCTTTTCTTTCTCTACATTTTTGCCTTCCAAATGTAAGACAGTGTGTAAAATAGACATTTATTTGAGAAATGCACTGTAATTCACATGCTAGTATGGGGACCCCAAGATTCAGAGACTTGCAAATAACCACTGCTTCTCAACACCTTATCTTGTGCCAATTTTGGAAATACAAAGGTTTCCTTGATACCTACTTTTCGCTCTTTTTATTCCAGCAAATTAATTGGTGTATTCCTAGTATAGAATGAAAACACTTTGCAAGGTGTAGCTCATTTATTGGCTCTGGGTGCCTAGGGTTCTTGATGAACCCACAAGCCCTATAAATCCTTGCAACCAGAAGAGTCCCACAGACGTAGCGGTATATTGGTTTAAAAATTCTGACATCGCAGGAAAAAGTTATAGAGTAAAACGTGGAGAGAAGTGGCTGTTTTTTTTCACCTCAATTTCAATATTTTTTTATTTTAGCTGTTGTTTTCTGTAGGAAAACCTTGTAGAATCTACACAAATGACCCCTTGGTGAATTCAGAATTTTGTCTACTTTTCAGAAATGTTTAGCTTTCCAGGATCTATCATTGGTTTCACACCTATTTCTGTCACTAACTGGAAGGAGGCTAAAAGCACAAAAATAGTTAAAATGGGGTATGTTCCAGTAAAATGCCAAAATTGTGTTGGAAATATGTGGTTTTCTGATTCAAGTCTGCCTGTTCCTGAAAGCTGGGAAGATGGTGATTTTAGCACCACAAACCCTTTGTTCATGCCATTTTCAGGGAAAAAAACCACAAGCCTTCTTCTGCAGCCTTTTTTCCCATTTTCTTTTTTTAAAACGAAATGTTTGCTGTATTTTGGCTAATTTCTTACTCTCCTCCAGGGGAACCCCCAAACCCTGGGTACCTTTAGAATCCCTAGGACGATGGGAAAAAAGGACACAAATTTGGCATGTGTAGCTTAAGTGGACAAAAAGTTATGAGGGTCTAGGCGCGAACTGCCCCAAATAGCCAAAAAAAGGCCTGGCACCCGAGGGGGAAAAGGCCTGGCAGCGAAGGGGTTAAAGAATGCGCCTTTCATTATGGCCTTTCTGTGTCTATGGAAAGAAATGGCATCCAAGAAGCCACTGCAACACAGCCTCATTCAAAATTATGGAGAGGAAAACATTTATTAAATAAAAAGAAAGCCGTTCAAATCGAAAGGAAATGCCAGCAGGCACAGTTCTGTGCTACCAGAGCTATTTTTATGAATGTGATTTGCTGGCGTATCTAGGGCAAATATCTTCACCAAGTACAGGGATGTGGAAGAGAACTGTAGGCTTCCCATTCCCAAACCCACCCATCCCCACATTTTTCAACATTCCCATGTTCCCAAGGTCACTTTTCTTCAGAGACCACTATTTCACTTTCAGAAAGCAAAAAAAAAAATCAATTATATACAGTGTCTCTTAAAACAGCCGAGTTTCCGGACTCTTCCCTCTCAAGCTACTCTTCTGTAAACCCTTGCCCCTGTGTTACAACCATTTCACTATAGAATCACCTTTAGCACAGCCTATTTCTTTCAGTGGTGTTATGACAATTAAGGAGGGGCCCTCAGCAAAGTACATAGAGGACCCTCCCTTCGGATTTACTCAGGAGTTGTCAGGCCTGGGTGCTCTGCTTAGGGGGCCCCCTGGAACTCCCCCCCCCCCCCCCCCCCCCCCCCCCCGCTGCGGCCATTGTTACGCACTCGTTACTTTGTAGCTAGAGTCAATCACTATCAAATATTACCAATGCATATCTTTCATTATTACAGTGGCCTGATTGCCGACTTTTTCAACATTTTCATTGCACTTCTAATCAGATACGGAAGAATGTGAATAAACACCATATCTGATAAGGCTTGATGTTTTGCTGAATTGCAGAAATTAAAATACTTGTGTGATTCCGGCACAAAAAATGAACTGCATTTAACGGACGGGGCTTCAGCATTCATTTATTTAAAAATGTTTACTAAATCAGTAACACTAACATACAATTGTAGCCTCCATGAATATGTGACAGCGGTATAAGCGTTCGGGTGGTAAAGCCTGCGCCGGTCTCCACAGTTTTGCAACCTTCTGTTCTTCAGTTAGATTTACATCCTACATTCTCATAGATGATCCTGTTTAGTAAACACCTGGCGCACCAATTGACAGCAAATACCAATTCTAATCATTGACAAATGATCATATACAGTGACCTTTTTTCAACAAAAGCACGAACCCTTAACATGGGTCAAGGTTTTGTTCTTGGAGGTGTTGGTTGGGAGGCTTTTTGTTAGCTCAGTAGAGATGCTGGATAGCAAAAAGTAAGGACACAAGGGTCTCACTTATGGCCTGATCATGAGTCAAGCAGAATGAGATTACCATCTGGAATTCTGCTCTGCCTGATATAGTGGGCCGCTGTCCCAACACTCCAGAGTATTGGTGCAATGTTACCAATATACATTTTGCATGCAGAGTTTGCACCACAGCAGTACTGTGCAATTTGTAATCAGGGCCTTAGTGGTTCTGCTACTTTTCCCACTTTTTAAAAAGAGCAGATGGACTCTGGTATTCACATAGAGGTGTTCAAGGGCTGACTCTAGCAACAGCTACTCCATAGCTGCTGGTTGCTACTACTAGGATTTAACTAACCTGAGTGCTATAAGTAACACGATGACACCTGCCATTTTAATTGCTGGTTGTCTGTGTCTATCATTGTTGTTCTTTAACATGCTTCATAAAAAGATTGCTGAAAGAACATACAATGACGCATACAATGGCCTGCCATAGAGGGTAAATATTTTGTGAAGTAATTCACTGTGCGGTGATTTGCGGTCAAAAGGCATGTGCTTTCACTTTTGTTATCCCATGATTCTGGTGATGTGTTGCGACTATTGGTGTCTCCTTAGTTACTGTTGAACCTTTTCTGCTTCATTATGGAGTAGTACACTATTAGTATTGATCGGATTACTCAGCAAAGTACAATCCAAGAAACTTTTTACATATATATGGAATTGGTGGTGATTTTGTGAGCAAGGGAGTTTGCTAATACCCACACGAACATGACACACCACAAGGAGCTGAGGTCAGAACAGAAAACTGATTTGACTGAGGTCTTTTAATCATGAGCCAGGGTTGTCATCTGCACCTATGAAGTTCAACTAGTAAGTAACACACCATCAATTCATTATGTAAAACGTGGAAGGAATCATAACCAATGTTTAATTAAGTTATTCTCACTCTGCACCAAACTTTAAATGGAATGGGCGCCTGGACAACAGGACAAGTCTCCCCAGATGGTCAGACGAACATCTTAGGACTAACCAGTACTTAATTTGTAAATAAAAACTTGCTGGTGCACAAAGCTCTCCTCTGAAACTCATGGCTGCTGCAATTAAATGTGTGAGCACAGAATACTGAGACAGTGTAATCCTGAAGCAATCTCGGGCCTCTTCAATCCATTTACAGCCACTCAGTGCCCCTTCAGGTCACACCTGCAGCTTTCTGCTTTCTCCCATTGTGATGCTTTTGCGTTTTTCTCTTCCTCCGTCTTTCCCATATGTGTATTTTGCTCTCAGTAAATCCTTGAGGCAGAAAAAAAGTGGCGGCCCTCAAAAATAAGTGCCGATGCCCAGTACCGGAAACCACTGGCTCAAATTAAGCACTGGAACAACTGATGAAGCAGTGCTGAAGCTCAACAGGAGGACATGAACCCACCAAGTGTGTTAAATGTCTCATCTGCAGAGGCAGAGAAGGAGTCCATTGTACCTGATCTAGCATGCAGACACTGGAAATGTAGTTCACTTTCGCTTATAGTGTTATGCGGCAGCGTGCACGACCAGCAAAGGCAATTTTTCTGTGAAAGATTTTGGATACTTTTATATAGTAATATAGTAGCCACCCCTTGCGTGTCAATGCCAAAAATGTGTACCCTAGCAATGAATTACTTCTTTGGTAAACAAAACAAACATTGGTAAGGTCAATAGGTCTCGCCTATGCAAGCTGTTGCCTTTGACAATGTTTTAGCTATGCTGCACAGCAACATGGCTCAAAGTGTTAAAAAAAGAAACTAGGACCCAGGCAGTGCTGGCTGAGTTATAGTACTTTTTATTAAAATTGCTGGTGGGAGGCATCTCGGAGGGAGGGCCAGCAACTCTGATGGTGGAGTGGTGAAAGTGTATTCTATTGGATTGAGCAGGGCAGATTTAAATTAGGGTGCTAAATAGCAATATTTTCATTGTTTGCTGCAGATAGAGGAAGAAGGTAAATGGAAGTGATTTAGTTATATGCATGTCCACTGGAATTATATGGCAGGAAAAGACGAAATTATGAGGCAGGGTTGACCAATTTTTGTGGCATGAAAAGTCCAGTTATGAATGTACTATGCCAATAGCTCTAACTCAAGAAAGTGCGAGACCTATTGCATTGCAAATGCTTGTTCTTTTTGCTTTAGCACTCCATAAGAGTTTGTGTTTTCTAGTATGCTCCCACTTGTGTTTCTATCCTCCCTCTGCATTGTATTTACCTTTCTCCTCTGCGTGCTTGCATTTTCCCACGTTTGTTGCTCTCTCTCACGTGTCTATTTCTCTGTTTGCATACTGTTTTGTGTTGCCCTCTCGTCTGCTCTCCCCCAACCCTTGTGTTGCTCTCCTTTGTGGGCTGCTTTCCCCCTCCCCCAACCCACTCTCCATTGCTTCCTGCTATCACTTGCTCCTCCACTATCCCACCCCGCAGTCCTATTCTTTTTTAATAAAACCAAGCTTTAAAAAAATTGTTTTTGTGCTATTTTTTTAAAATGTATTTACTGATCCATTTTTGATCGGTGAATAAAATAACGCATGTGCAACATTTTCGAGGTGCACGCTTGTATAATGATGCATGTGTGTGCATACATCATCATACATGCGCATGCAAGGTGACTTTTTTTTCTCTTTTGTTTTGCTATACAGCATCGGCATTTTTTCCAATGCTGTACAGCATGCACAAACGGTATTGCGAGAGCCGATTGTCTCAAAGTCGAGACTTATTGGCTTTGCCATTGCTTGTTGGATGGGTTAACATAACTGTAATTTGCGGCTCAGGGTCCTGGGCACCGGTCTATAAGAATAATTACAATTGTACTAGGCCGATGAATCTGAAAGGTATGTGCGACAGCGTAGGGAACAAAGATAACGAGCGTACTGTGTAAAGAGGTTTTCTCTCCCTGATTTTCTGTTTTTTTTACTACCCAGGAATGCCGTGTTATTTTGTCCAAGTCGCCTCGGTGGTCCTCTGAGAACTCTGAACGTGCTCAACCGTGTTATTCGTGCTCCGTCACGATCTGCTGGACTGGATGTGGGCTCAAAGTGAGCAGCACTGGCTGCCTGCTTGATGTAGGCAGGGGAAGTGCCTATCTACCCAGCAGCACCCTGACCTCACTTAAGACATCCGGATTTGAAGTGCAGAAATGACATGTGGAAAGTAAATTGCTTTTCTTGGTCAGGAAAGAAGAGCGACTTTTGTGGCCACATGTAACTTGCACTGTCATTGGTGACATATGACGCTCTAGACATGATATCATGGTACAAATAAGTTATTTTTTTCAGTTTTATATAGTGCGAACTCGACCCGAAGGTATTGGAGCCCTTTACATGAGTACCAGTTAAATTACACACAGACACATTCATTTTTGGTAGCATGAGGAGATTAAGACCCTCATTATGACTTTGGCGTTCTCAAACCGAGACCACCAGAGCCATGGGCGCCAAAAGACCTCCAGTGCAGGTGATCTTCCACCCGCCATATTATGGATACTGCTGGATTTCTGCCACATTTAGGGCGAAATCCGGCAGTAGCCATGCTGGAAGACGAGGCACCTGGGCAGTGGTACCACCTGCTCCGCCCCGCCAGTAGGATGCCGCCAGCTGTATTTTGAACAAACAGACGGCCTGGGGGTGTCCTGCTGGGGGGGCTCTGTTGGTGGTAGCAGCGCCCCTTCCCTGCCAGACAACCTCCTCACCAGACAAGGTAAGTTGGGTGTCCGTCAGGGGAGTGGGGACGGGGGTGGAGGGTGTTGTGTGTGAGTGTGTGGTGTCTGTGTGTTTGTATGAATTTGTGTGTGCGTGTGTATGCGTCTGAGTGCTGTGGTGTATGCGTGGTGGTATGCATGTGAGTGAATGTGTGTATGAATGTTACAGTGAGTGTGTGTCTGCATGTCAGTGTGTATTCGTGTGAGTATGTGTGTGTGAATGCGTGAGAGTATGGGTGTGTAAATGCGTGTATGGATGAGTGGGAGTGAATGCATGTATGGATGAGTGTATGTGAATGCGTGTATGGATGAGTGTGAGTGAATGCATGTATGGATGAGTGTGAGTGAATGCGTGTATGGAAGTGGTGGTGCATGGGTGCATGCTTGGTGTGTGTGGGTGTGTGTGCATGATTGCAGGGAGGGGGTTTGGGGACGCTGTGATTTTACGGGGCTGTGGGTGGGGCTTGGGGAGTGCTGTGATTCTAGGGTGGGAGTGGGGGTGTTAGGTGATTACTGGGGGGGGCCTTCTACGGTTGACAGGGAAGGCTTTCCCTGTTACCGGTAGCCCTACCACCACGATTTTTGTGGCAGTGGTACCACCGCGAAAACCATGGCAGTAGGCTGGCTCATTATACCGGTGGCGGTCAAGTGTGGACCGTCAGGTTGGAGATGCACATCTCCAGCCCGGCAGTTCATACCACCATGGTGGTATGAGTGGTGATGTGGCAGGTTGGCTGTGGCCAACCTGCCACACTCATAATGTGGCGGTATACACTGCCAGCCTGTTGGCGGTGATACTGTCACATTACCCCTGGCGGTCAAAAGACCACCAGGGTCAAAATGAGGGCAACAGAGATGCACTACTGCATGCATTACGCTTGCGTCAACAGTATTACCAAGACCAAGGGCCATTCTGTTCCCCGCAATGACGAGCTGGAGGATGATTTGTGTCCAACAAAGTGCTTAGTTTGATTTGACCAGGGGCTACTGACTGACTGCTTTGACACCTGCTGCCAAGGAGAAAATCCCATTGTCCTCTCCAGAGGGCCTCTACCAGACTGAAGTTGTGCAGTTTGGCTTCAATAATGCCTTTGCTGCTTTTCAGAATCTACTCAAACTTGTACTATCTTGCTGTAGTCCTTTTGTGTGGCTTTCTGGGATCACATTTCTATGTTCATCAGTTCCTACGAAGACCCATAGGGTACATGGGAAGGTGCTGGCCAGGTACACTTGCCAAACTTACCACTGAGGCAACCAAGGGTCAAGCTGACCAGTCCTTTGTCGCGTAACATAGACATAAAGTGGACCAAGGGTCAGTGTGTGTACTTTATTCTTTGGTCAGCAGGTACATGGTCTGTGTTGAGGATATTAACAGATTTTATAGCAGGTGCAACAAAACCTTAATGTCTTTCCCCCACCAGAGACAGAAACTATGTCACTGGTAGTCACACAAAGTAGCAGTAATTCCCTTTGAATTGTAGAATTAAGGTCTCTTAACCTTTGATGTGTATCTTGAGTTGACTATGATTTGGTGCTACTGTTTGTTTACACAGTCATTTTACTACGGTTGTTAGTTTGGCACCGTTTCACCACAGAGTTGTGAAAGGGCTTTACAAACACCCCCTATTAACTTTGGCAATAGGCCCTCATTATACTTATTTGCATGGAGCTCAGAGCTTAAACAAAATATTAATGTTCATAATATTTATTTACTTCCTTCTAGGGAAGTGCTAGATACTTTTGGTTTTCTTTATCTGTGCATACTAATCACCCATGAGGGTATCCAGGTGTGCTGTAGCAAGTGTGTGAAGCCGGCCCTGGGGGCTTACTTGAAAAGCCATATCTTCAACGCCAAGAAGAAAAGAGGAGGATCTGATGTGATGTGTGAGGTCGTTCTACGCTTTAGAGGCCAGATACAATAAGTTGCAGCCTACGTGCTCCACTTTTATGTATGCAAGAGGTGTGTGGTAGTGAGAGACTGGCAGACAGAGGTGTCTGGAAGGTTGATGAAAGTGAATGTGGCCGTTCAGGTTGGCAGGACTAGTGGTGTCGAGAGCATTGTGAGCATGGATTAGGAGTTCAAAGTGTGTGCGTTTATGTATTGGTAGCCAATGAAGTTCCCTAAGGAGTGGTGTCATGTCGGCTTGGCGTGGGAGGCTGAGGATTAGTCTGGCTGTTGAGTTTTAGATGGTCTGCAATCTTTTTGTGCACTGTTTGGTAATACCTGTGTACAGGGTGTTTCCATTGTCTAGTCTGCTGGTGATGAGGGCGTGTGTGATAATTTTCCTAATGTTATCTGGTAGCCACTAGAACATTTTTTTCAGCATACTTAGTGTTGTAAAGTAGGCAGAGACCAGTGCATTGATTTGGACGGTCATGTCTAGTTTGTCGTCTATGATAATTCTGAGGTTTCTTTCTTGTGAGCAGAATGTGGGGGTGGGTCCAAGGTCTGTGGGTTACCAGATAGAGTCCCATGACAAGGTATTCTTCCCAAAGACTACCACTTCGGTCTTCTCTGGATTAAATTTGAGGCAGTTGGATTTCATCCAGGTGGCGACTTCTGTTATGCATGTGGCGAACTTGTTCCTAGTTAGCTTGAATCATGTTTGCCAACTAGGTTGTATATATGTTGAATAGTGTTGGGCTGACCGAGCAGGCCTGTGGGACTCTGCAAATAAGATCTTGTGCTTCAGAGGCATAAAAGACCATGTTGATTTTTTGGGTTCTTCCTGTGAGGAAGGAACAGATCCATTTGAGGTTGAGTCCCTGGATGCCTGGTTTGTGAAGTCATTGGTAAGGATGGGGTGGAACGCAGTGGCAAAGGCTACTGATAGGTCTAATAGGATGAAGGCTGCAGTTTCAGCTGTCGAAGAACATCTGGATACCACCCTTTGCTGGTATAAGGGTGGTTTCTGTGCTGCGGTTGGGTATGAATCCTGATTGAGTGGTGTAGAGAATCTGTTTTTTGGTCAAGTGGTCGGAGAGGTGCTTTTTGATGGCTTTTCCCGGGACTTTGGCTGGGTAGTGAAGGAGAGATATCAGTCAGTAATTAGCGAGCTTGATCAGGACAGCCGAGGGTTTCTTCAACAGGGCATTGGTGGCTTCGTGTTTCCATCGTTCTGGGAAGGTGGTGTTGAAAATAGGGGTGAGGGACTCGCTGATAGGGATTGCTCCTTTGTCAAAGGTGTGGCGGGGAAGGGGTCCACCGGGGCCCCATAGTAAATGGTCTTCATGATTGTTGTGTTTTTTTTCTGTGCTAATGGTGTCCTATATGGTGACAGTGTTGACTTCATTTGTAATTGAGAGACTTCTGGAGAGGGCCATGGGGTCCAGTTGAGGGGGGAAGGTACTGTATCTGGTTGCAGTTTTGCTGCAGAAGAAGTTCTAGAGCTTGTTGTATAGATCTTGTGATAGGTTGATGTTTTGGTGACATCTTTGGGTGTAATAAGGCTTTGAAAATTGATAAGATTTATTGCTGCTGTTGGAGCTGGTGTACATTGGTTTGGCTAGGGTCTTCTTTGTGTTTTCTCAGGTGGGCAGCTCCTCTGGGTGTCTTTGAAGGTGTCTTTTTCCACTTCCCCTCTGCTGGTTCTCCATTTCTGTTCAAGTTCTTTGCAGTGTTGCTTGGTCATTTTGAGGTCTTCTGTGTACCAGCTGGCTTGTGTGCTGGTTTTTGCTGTGTTGATTTGTTTCATAGGGGCCAGAGTGTGTGAGCAGTTGGTGATACACTTGTTAAAGTTCTTAATGTCGCTTGCCAGGATGCCTGTGGTTTCCAGTTTGTTCTTGTGTAGGCCAGTCATCCAGTCTGCTTCTGTTAGATTGTTCCAGTGTTGATGTTCTGGCCCCAATGTGGGGACTCTTCTGGGTTGATAGATGTCAATTGTAAAACTGACTTTGGTGTGGTCTGTCCAGGTGACAGGTCTTGGGGTGTTGATCATAATGTTGCCAAAACATGTGATGTCGGGTCTAGGATGTGTCAGGGATCTGTGGATCCCTGATGTAATGAGTTAGTCCCAGGTTGTCAAGGAGGGCAGCTGAGTTCGGGGTCAGTCTTGTCTTCAAGATGGAAACTAAAGTCTCCCGGGGGGATAAAAGCACTGGAATTGAGGACTAGGGAAGATGAAGTCTGTGGTGTTGTTTGCAAAATTGGCTTGGAGGATTGGGGGACGGCTAACTAGGATCCCACCCAGGGTGAAATTTGCTGTGATTTTTAATTTGAAGTTCACGTCCTCCATGTAGGTTGTTCTGGCTTTGGCAAAGGTGGTGCAGGTCAATGTGTCCTTGTAGACAATGGCAATTCCTCATCTGGGCCCTTTTGGTAGTCATGTCTGGAGATCTTGAATCATGCTGGGATTTCAGTGGCAATGTCTAGTGTTGAAACTGTGGTCAGCCATGTTTATGTGATGAAGAGTTGGTCTGGGGTGGCATCTTACAGCAGGTCTCAGATCTCTGTGGCATGGTTGCTAAGTGAGCAGGTGTTGAGGTGCATGCATGCTATAGGTGTGTGGGGGTGTGTGGATGTGTTTGTTGGTACGTGTTTGAGTGTGCATGATTTTGAGTACTCATACTTTATATTGTAATATTTGAAATATATATATATATATGTATATTGTCTGTATAATTTAGTTGCTCTAGATAGGATTTCTTACTGTCTATTAAGTTATTTAGTTATTCAATTTTTGAATGATACCTGGTAGGACACTTGGGGCCTGATTTAGAGTTTGCCAGAGGGGGTTATTCCATCACAAGGGTGACGGGTATCCTGCCCAAAGAAATAGAAATCCGTAGGATATAATTGGATTTAGATTTCAGAGGACAGGAATATCCATCACTGTTGTGAAGGAGTAAACCTTCCGCTAACCTCTAAATCAGGCCCTTCGTTTTTTTTGTCATAATTTCCTTAACGGTAGCTTCTGTTGAAAACTGCCTTTGTATGTGTCAGTATTGAAGGCATACATTACACACTTGTTTCCTAGATTTTTTGTAATTTTTCCCTTTTTTGTCTGACAATACCAGGTGCAGTGTTACTGCCCGGTCATACTGATTATTAAGTTCATACACAGTAACTTCAAGTGAAGTAACTCACTTGATAACACTGATATCGCGAGGCCTGGATAAACAAGTACCCCTGTGTCTCTCACTTGTTTTTTTTAACAGCATCGGTTTTCTGACTCTCTCACACTGAGGGCTTTTCGGTGCTCCATTAGCACAGTTGATCATTTTTGCTGAAAGTGCCCCTGCTGGCAAAGCGTGAGCACTTTTGTCAAAAAACTCATTGTCATGTGGACTACCATGATTTTTTTCCTTGAACCAAACTCCCAAAGCCAGAATTTGTTTCTGAAAAACAAAGAACTAATAACCCGAGGTGCATGGAGTTTTATGTCTGTGCATCAGGACAGTTCCGCTGTTTCCTACCCAGGACCACCATGCTAAGCATAGTTGTCTCAAGTAAGAACTATTAATGGCCTAAGGCCCCTGTAAATAGACTGGAAATGCTGACATTCATAGACCAGTGACCAAGAAGCAGATGGGCCAGCGGTCAAGGGCATCTTGCAACAGAGCCAGCTGAGGCTTTGCTACGGATCTTAGCCAATCACCTATCGCTAAATGAGTTGGGGGAACCATGTTTGACAGTTTGGGCGCCTGGAAATTCAAAATGACCCCCTTAGTCTTATATTGAGATGCCAGTCGTTCAGACTGGAATAGTAGAAGTCGTCAGTTCTTGCCTGGTGAAACATGTTCACAGGAAGAATGGAAATTACAAACATGTATTTAAAGCTTCTTTTGAGCCCCTTTGTATTACAACTGTATTGACATTTTAAGTAGGAGGTTATTTATCTGTTGTAGGACACTCTTGCTAGGGAACTGGATGGCCTGAAAGTCTGATCTGAAGGGTACATATCTGTTCTTAGCTGTATTTCATCATCTATACAGGACGTCTTCAGTATTTCTGCATCTGAAAAATTTGACAATTAATTTCACTCCTGTTTGGTCTGTCTTGTGGTCTATGGAGATTCACAGATCAACCGAAATGTTTAGTTGATGCCACAAGGACTCCGTCCTTTTGCAAGTTGATTTATCTTGATGTTATGGTCTCTACAGCTAATGATCTTTTGGGATCATCTGTCTTAGGCTCTGTCCCTCCTTTAATAGTTGGTGTGTGCTAAAATGATCGAAATCGTCCTATAATATCTTCAAAATCAACATACCTTTTACATGAGTTAGTGGACACTCAATCAGGTCCTGGGCGCCACCCTACAGCAAACGTGTACTACCCCCAAGGAGCTGCACTCAGCCCTGTTACATCCTCAGCTCTCTCTGACAGCTGGTGTGTTTAGTTGCACGGCTAGCATTGTCAGTCCCGGGCATCATTCCAGGGTGACTGAATTAAGGAGCCCGTCTGCTCTTAAATCAAACATCATTGAAGAGAGTTTCCTTCATAGGCGTAGGTTCCCACAGATTAAAGCGCATAGTCAGATGGGTTGTAAATGGGTCACACAAACGTGAAATGGCTGAGGCATTCTCAGCATCTGGAGTCTGATGGGCTCATTTCGACTCTGTTTTTGGCCAACCTCCCCACTGTTTCCATGAAGGCCCGCACCTATGCACTCCCGATCAAAGACCGGCTTTCCTGTTTATAAATTATTTTTCCGGAAGTGCATCTGCTGGTGTGGTAGATGTACTTTCGAGACAGCTGAATGACTTCCCCGTTACAGGCTGCCAAAGAGTGAGCTTGTGACTGAAAAACAAAGAAACCAGTGTCCCTGATGTGCAAAACGTGTTCTCCCTGAACACCAGGGATGTTTTTCAGTTTTCTTGCCTGGCACTGCTGTGCCTCTCATGGCGGTACAGGACAGAAAAAATAAGTGGAAGATGCCCTGTCGTAAATAGAGTGGGCTAGCTATCTCTGGTGGTAATGTGGTGGATAAGCTGCCAGATAAGGAGTTTCCAGCATTAAAGTCAGTGGAGACACGTCAATTACAAACCCAGAGGTACCCCGACTCTAAATGGCACACAGTTTCCACATGTTTTCGTAGCAGGAGCTCCACCAGCTTATGACAGCCCTCCTGCTGTGGCAAATCCGAAAAGACTCCTTTAGTGTCAGGGTTTGATGTCAAGCTTCCAGGATGGAGTGCTCAATGTGACTAGTGTGTGACTGAGGAAACATATTCACATGAACAATACACAGTTTGAAACAATATTTTGACATTTTCTGAGCTATTTTGCTTTGAAGCATTTCAGTTAGGACAAGGTCCAATGTTCCATTCTACTTCAAATTAGTTTTTTCTTAGTTTGGCCAAATCATAAGATATCCTTACAGGTGCATTCCTTTCAGGGGTTTGAACTATGCTCATAGACTGGCTCGCAAAGAATTCTCGAGATGCCAGTTTCCAGCACATTTTTTAGGATTCAGGATCTATTCCAAACAGAGCTTTTTGCTTCCATGCTGATCACCCAGCTCTTGAATTTCCTTCACGAGATCAGATCCTAATTCAATAGCAAAAAATGTCTTCCGGAAAAGATTGTCTACTGGGTGACTGAGCAGCCTAGAAAACTGACTTCTGCCTCCGAACTGCAATGTTGCTTTGACACGTCTTTAATATCTTGATGGTCTCCAGATCTCTGGTCTCACGATTTCCCAGGACGTCGAATTATAGATTTTAGACCAGTTGTGGAACATCATCCCTTGTATGCCACCCACAGTGGACCCAAGCCACCATGTCCACAATATTCGAGTTTGTGTATGTAACAATTTTGCTTACTGGTTAATCTGGTGGGATTTCGCCCAAGGCTCCATCTGCTATGCTGACAATATGTTAATGGCGCTCAACATTAATAACAATTTACTCCTTCCTGATTATGTTCAGTAATGATCCAATTTTCTCACTGAAATACCCTAGGATGTGAATGAACCTTTTTTTACCATCAGGGATCGAGCTCAAGCTATATAAAAATGCTGTTGTCAATCGACCAGCCATTATTTTGTTTCCAAAAACTTTGTATTGCTCTCTCTTCTTCAACATTGTCCTGTGAGTGTGCAATTGGCAGAGAGTGTACTTTAGTCCTTCGGTATACATCTATCTAGTGGGGGCTGGGGGAGGGGAAGTGTGGGGTGGGTTGACACAAGCTGGAGTATACATTACAAACTGTCTTTTTCAGTCTAATTGTTAATGCATCTATCATGGCTGTGCAAAAACTGTTAACCTACTAGATGTGAGCAGGGGCATAGTTTCCACCGGTGCAACAGGTGCAGTGACACCGGGGACAGATAGTGTGAGGGGCCCACTGAACCCTGTTTATTGCTGTATTTCACAGTTCAAACCGGGGGGAGGCTGTCTATTTCTTTCTTGAACTAGGGCCCATGACACACTGGCTATGCTACTGGAAACACCTCGTGCAATGAAATGGAGGTTTTCGTAACTAGGCTGAGAAAAAAGCCAATTTTATTGGGGGAATGTGAGCAAGGTTTACCACAGTGGTGTATTAAGTCCCTGCAATAGCCCAACCTAATTTTATTTTTTTCTGATTCTTTTTTGTTGTTTCCCCAGCTCCCATAAACCACTACCCCAAGAACACTTATGTCCTCATTATAAGCAGCGGTATTCCCCCTGGAGCGTTACCTACGGTACGAGCACTACCCCGGGCCATTCCAAGTAGGCTGGTGTTGTCTCAAGACCCGGAAATGCTGGGTCCAGACATATGGTCCAGTCTCACCGGGTGAAACCGCTAAAGGGAGAGGGGCAGATGTCCTGGGCAAGAGCGCAGCCCTGCCCCCACCTGACCCCTGCAGCACCAGGGTGGTACAGAAAATGCCACAGGAGCTTAACCCTACCCTGATTCCCTCTGGACTTTCCACTGACATTTTTCGAGTGCTTTGAGAAGCCAGAAAATGTCAGCGGATTTGTCCTCAGAATTGGGGGAAAACCACTTGGTGTGTTGCCACTGCACCGAAATCCAGCACTATCCAAAGGCAGCCTTAGAGGAGATTGTGGGGATTTGGGGTTTGTTTGGAGTACTGTGCCACCTCTGTTTATTTTTTTACTATTGGTCCTCTTGTCAGTGTTTCATTCTACTTGTCAAACAGTGTATGGGAAAGAGGGCTTGGTGTCTGCAGTGGATGATTTTGGCCCTTATTAAGAGTGGTCACTTAATTCAGATAGCTGGACCGAACAGCAGTTAGCAGAACCATCAGAATTATGAGTTACAATGAGGTTCTGTTCAATTATATCTACAACGTTTGGCTGTTGCTGTTGAAAGCAGCTGAAGTCTCTGGGTTTAAAGCCCAAGGCAAAATGGGGTTTTACTGAGGTAGACTGGTAATTACTTTAGGGTCAAACTCATAATGGGTTAGATTTCCCCTAGCCTTTGAATCACCCATACCTATGGATCTGGCAGGGAAACACCGACTCGCCTTCTGGGCCACTTCTGAGGAGTAGCCTAAAATGGCTTAGTGTGAGCAGTTGGTGCATACAGTTGTTTTTGTATTTTCTGAGATTTTTATTGAATGAAGGTTGTGTCCCTAACTTGTCTGCTCTGTAAACAACCAGGAAATTTAAAGCAATCATCCCTCTCTTATAAAACAACTGAAGCTTTCCTTCACTGTCTAGTTAGAAAATGTTACGTGATTTCAAGATCGAGTGTCGATTTCCATGGAGAACAGAGCACCTGCTGCAACAATGACAGGGCGCTTTCTCCACTGACCACAAGAGAGCAGCAGCACTCCATCAACCTAGATTTTGTTTACACCCAAGGCGCCGAGCTAATGCATTTTCTTTTGATTCTCGTATGAGGTCAGATTTCCCTCGCCTTAGAAACAGAGGTCAAAGCAGACGGGATCAGAGGGTCATGACAAGGCCATACTTTTTTAATTTGAAAAAAAAAACCAGTTCCCCTACTGTAATGTAAAAGGTTATTCCGACATTTGAGATGCATCAGTGGAAGGGGAGAGAGTCTCGTGTGCTGTGAAGCTGAGGGAGGGACTGACAGCTGAACAAGAAACAACCCTTATAGCCAGGTTACATGCTGCCTGAAAATAATGTAAATATGGGCTTTTATTCTGAGACTGTAAAGACTGCTTGGAAGCTGGAATTGGCTTAAATTGATGGAGTTGCTTGAAGAGCATTCTTATTGAAAGGTTTTGTAAGGTTAACTGAAGAAACAGTTATACAATATGTATGCACTAGGTACAGTCTATACTTAAACCTGTATTTTAGAAGCACTTTTTTTTATCTAAAAGCTAAATCGTTTTGTGCACTTTGTATCAGTCTATCTTATACTTTGTGTAATGCAAGTGTAAAATGATGTACATGTACATAGTCACAGTGCTTTCTGTCACAGGCTAGGATCTTGTAGACACACTTCTCTATCCCCAAAGCACCAACCAGAATTCAATTCTGTGGCTCTCTGGTCACACACACATATCTGAAGTGATTGCATTAACCAATAGAGGTTTCACAATGTAAAATGGTGAATCTCTCACTAATTCGTTTAGCACGCATTTACTTTGCATTTAAGGTGTGTGTTATTTTATATGCAGTTACTTGAAGCTGAAAGACCAACAAAATAGTTACAGAATATTTTGTTTTTTTTAGCTACATCATTGAATGTTGAATACTTCACTTAAACCTTTGAGTGATTCCTCTATTTTTCTCTTCTTTATTACTTTCTCAGGCTCTATATCCATTTGAGTCCTGATGACGATCCAACATCTAGAAAGGGATTGAAACGTCATTGAACATATTGCTGATCCTGAAAATAATGTACCTTTACTTTAGGGGCTGTGCTATTCTTGAAATTATGATATGCACTTGAACACTTTTATCATACATGTGTATTATGTATAATAAAAGACCAAGTGCATTTGTCAGCAGCACCCACTGCATAGTTATCTATTTTATTGTTAACAATTGTTTGTAATTAAATTACCATTTGATTTTCATTTGCTATGATTGTTTGCTTGGTCATTGTGTTCACTTAACAACATAATTGTCCAAGGTCTCAAGTGAGTCTCGGGTTTCCCTTGTTACTGTATCATTTTAGCCACAGCGAGGACACAATTTTTAAACATAAAGGCCCATATTTATACTTTTTTAGCGCCGCATTTGCGCCGCTTTTTGACGCAAAAGTGGTGCAAACTTACAAAATACAATCGGGGCATATTTATACTCTGTTTGCGCCGAATGTGCGTCAAAAATTTTGATGCACATTCGGCTCAAACACTGCCCCATATTTAAACTTTGACGCCCCCGACCCTGTGGACGTCAAAATTCCACCATGTGCGTCATTTTTTGGAAGCGGGAAACTGCCTTGCGTTAACGATATGCAAGGTAGGCGTTCCCTTCCAAAAAAATGACTTTAAGGACTGTGCGCCTTATTTATCCCCCAGCGTCATTTTGACGAACAGGAGGGGGTAGGCCTTAAAAAACGGCGCACAGCCTGATGTGCGCCATTTTTTAACGCCTGGATCAGGGCAGGCATTAAGGGATCTATGGGCTCGGAAGGAGTCCAGAGGTGCCCTCCCCTGCCCCCAGGGACACCCCCTGCCACCCTCGCCCACCGCTGGAGGACACCCATGGATGGGGGGACCCATCCCAGGGAAGTAGAGGTAAGTTCAGGTACGTATTTTTTTACGTTTTTTTCCAGTGGCATGGGGGGCTTGATTTGGGCCCCCCTACATGCCACTATGCCCAATGACCATGCCCAGGGGACATAAGTCCCCTGGGCATGGCCATTGGGCAAGGGGGCATGACCCCTGTCTTTGCTAAGACAGGAGTCATTTCAATGGGGATTGTGCGTTAAAAAAAATGGTGCAAGTCCGGTTTGAGGCCTGATTTTAGCCTCTGACCTGACTTGCACAATTTTTTGACGCACAACCCCCATTTTCCCATACGCCGGCGCTGCCCGGCTAACGTTATTGCATAAATAAGGCACCCGCATGTCGCGTTGGAATGGCGTTAGCCGGCGGTGAAATTTTTGACGCACAACTGCGTTGGCGCAGTTGTGCGTCAAAAAGTATAAATATGGCCCAATTGTATTTTGTAAGTTTACGCCGCTTTTGCATAAAAAAATGACTCAAATGCAGTGCTAAAAAAGTATAAATATGGGCCAAAGTGTGAGACTTTTTTATGTGTATATTAGGCACCCTGCCTTGTCGGCTTACTGGCCGTACTTTAGGTGAGTCTTATTAATGTATACAAATAGGTTTTCCTCCAAGAAAAATACACTGTTCCTTGCCATATATGACTGCAGAGCCCTTAAACTGCAGCCCAACCAGAGAACAGTGGTGCTCCTGGCACCATATATTTGTCATAAATGCGGGTGCTGTAAATACACTGCAGCCATCATATGAAATTTAACCTTCCACGCGCTAAGTGCATTTTAGGTGGCCTTTATAATGGACTTACAAGGAAAGTTAAATAGGCCAATCAATGAGTTCCACTCGCACAGGTAATGGCTTAGGGGGATGCAGAAGCACTCCAGTACTAATTAAGTGCACAAAGTTCTAAAGCCCCCAAAAATCATGAAAAACATGGGGGGACCACAACAAAAATTATGTAATTTTTTACAGTCGCCCATTTTCAGGCTATTTGTGAAGAGGCCCTAAGACAGCTTTTGTGTGAAGCAATTGGTGCTGTTACTGTTTTTTTCATATATTCGCTCCCGGAAAGTCCTAGTAAATGAAGGTTGTTTTCCTAGCTTGGACACGCTATAAATAAAGAAGAAATGATAAGCTTGCCTCCTTGCCTTCCAAACAAATGAGGCTTACTTTCACTGTCTAGTTAGGAAAATACACAGGGCAGATTTATCAAGACTATGCACCCACTGCATAGTCATGCAAAGTGATGCAAGACAGCACAAAGTCTTCATAGGGTATTTACATTCCAGCACAAATCTTTTTTGTGGTGGGAAAATGCCCTTTTCAGCACAAATAGCGCTTTGCACTACAATATGTCAAACGGTGTTCCATGGATGATACTTGGGTGTTGCAGAGCAACCACCCATGGTTTTTGATGCAGAGGTCTATCTACTGAAATTGTTGGGCAGGTCTTTGTATCAAAAATTAAAACCTTATTGAGGCAGATGCAATGTTGGAGGTCTTTTTATGTATCCCACACACTGCATGGGTGCTGTACTGTACAGTACACATCAAATGTGTGAAATGTTTGTCCTGATATAGGGTTTTGCGTTTGAATGGTTGTCTTCCAGTACAAAACCTATGCTAGATTTCAGATCCTTTGCACGAAAGTGCAAAGTTGTGTGAGTGGCATATGCAGCCTCACCACAGATGAAGAGAGCAGCAGTAGTACATATGGCACTATATTGCTCTTTTCCCTTAACACAAAGCAATTCAAAAACCTTGGTTGCTGCTCTGCGCTACCCTATAATTTAGTAAATCTTCCCCTAGACATGTGAGAGGTCAGTTTCCAGTGGAACGTAGGATCAGCTGCATTAATGACGGTTCACTTTCTCCAGGCACCACAAGAGGGCAGCAGCACTCCATAACCATAGATTTTGTTTACATACGTCTGTTAGAAAATGTCCTTGTTTATCCGTTGTTGGCAGCAACCCTTTGTATACAACATTAGTTCTCATCCTCTTTTCCTGCTTCCAATAGATGTAAAGGGTTATAACTAAAAAATGAACAATGAGCATCTCCCCCGTGGTGGTGGCATCCTATTCTGTGAATAGCCCAAATGATCTTTGTTCGAATTGCAATATATTTGAATGCAATTATGTGAATGCAATCCGTCCTAAAATGTTATTTTACGTTTAAAGTGTAATTAGTAGCAATTAACTGCTAGAACACGCACTTACAAAATGGTGACATTCTTTTCAAATAAAGTAATTACAAACTTGATCTTCCACAGAGAATCTCTCAAGCCAATTGTTTTACTAAATATTTCCCCAGAAAAGGCAGAACGGGGTAGGGTTTCGAAACACACAAGAAGGAAGAAGTGTGTGGAAGACCGCTCGTCTTTTTGTACGCGCAAGTAGCCAGGAAGTGATAAGGAACATGAGCCGCCAATTAAAAACACACAAAGCATTAGGGAAGCCCCTTCGACCTATTGGCTTTTGCCAGCCCTTTTAGATCCTTTTTTTTAACCCCGTCTTTTGTCGATGGTGTATATGCTGCAAAGGAAACAGACATAGGCAATGCAGTAGGTCTAGCATTTTCTTGAGTTAGAACTATTGACATTGTAACTTCACAACTGGAAATTTCTTGCCACATAAATTGGTCAACCCTGCCTCATAACTTCGTTTTTTTCTGCCATATAATTCCAGTGGCTCAGAATTTAACTAAAGCACTTCCATTTACCTTCTTTCTCTATCTTAAAACATATACAATTATCATACATACCTTTATCAGAAATAAACTTTTGGCATTAGAGTGTAATGCTCAACACACCATAACAAAAATATAATTTGGGACGGATTGGAGGGTGAAAGGAAAGAGGGAGTCGGGAGTAAAGATGGAGAGGACAAGTGGTGTAGTAGTGGTGTCATGGGCCCTGGAGCAAGAAAGGAACTTTCTGGAATTTTGGTATGAAAATAGAGCAGTAATTAGAGTTGAGTGAAGTCCGTAAGTCTCTGGGCCCTGGTGCCACTGCACCTGTTGCTCCATTGATAATTAGGCCTCAGGAGAGAAAGTGGTAAGGCAGAAAAAGATAAGCAAAAGGAATACAACAGACAAAAGGAAGATAAAGAAGAATTTGTGAAGAAATAAAAGAAATAATGAGAAAATGAAAACACAACTAAGAGAAGAAACAGAGCAAACGTGTGAGACAAAAGAAAAAAGTAAAGGAAGCTAGCAAACGAAAGATAGAGGGAAAAATAATGGAAGAAGTGTGAAAAGAAAGAGAAAAATGAACATTAGAGAAAGAAGAGAGATGATGAGAGAAACAAGCAGTGAAATAGGCAGGGCATGTATGTACTGACACATTTCCCACAGACACAGAATGTGAAAACCACTTTGACACTTCGGGTCCCGGCAAGAAACTTGTGTTTTCCACATACAGACGGGAAAAAGAGGAATTTACAGTAAAACGTGAATTGACAGATAAAAATAAGAAAAACACTAGAGAAAGGAAGAAAGAAAGATCTAAAAAAAGAAGTGAAAGGATGCATACCGAGCAAAAGAAAAGAGCAAATTAAAAAGGACAAAGAAAGAACGAAGGGAAGAGAAAAAATAGTGAAAGAATAAATGCCTGATGAAGAAAAAAAAGAGGAATGGAACAAGGAAAGAAATAACCAAGTTTTTGCGACCTTGAAAGAGGAGGCAGGAAGAGGAAGAGGTAAATAAAAAAAAGGAGAGGTGTCAAAATAAACAGTTGAAAGAAAGAGCTAAACTGTAACGTGGATTTTAAGAGCTGGAAAGAGAAAAGTGGGGGAGAAAGAAAACATTGAGAGTAAAAGAAAGAATGGAGTGAGCTAGGTGAAACAGACCCTCCCAAAGAAAGATGGCAGCAAAGAATAGATGTAATTGCCCCCCCAACGTCCTCAAACAGAAGTCAGAGTGTGGAACAGCAGGGGGCACTGCAGAACAGCAGGCGTTTCGTTAGCAGAGTTGCATGTGAACCCTAATACAGCAATATTGGGGCACTTTAGATCAGGATTGGGTATATAGACAGAGCTGTATCCTGGCCCAATGCTGGAATAACAGAAAGGCAGTGGGTGAGGAATGAGAAATGGAGCACTGTGTAATTCCTGGTATTGGAATAATGGGGCGCTGCAGGTAAGGGTTGAGGTGCACTGACAGAGTTGTATGTGGACTGCAGTACTGGATTAGTAACAGGCACATAAGGTCAGAAGTGAGGTATGTTAATGGAGCTATCTGTGGAACCTACTATTGGCGTGCCAGTGTTGCCGAGTGCTCTGGTAAAGCTGCAAGTGGGGCCCAGCATGGGAGTGGCTTTGACTCTGAACCACAGAAGTGAGGGGCGTGTGTGTGAGCCTTAGTACTGAGAAAAAACTTGCATTGAATGTTAGAATTGATGTATTCTGGCAGAGCTGTGGTGGTTCTCATCAACAGTAGCGTTGGATGTTAGACTTGAGGTGCACTGGCTGGGCTTTGTTTTGCTCTTTTGGGTCCAGTATTGGCTTGGCAGTGGGACTTAATACTAGAATTGAGCTGCTGTAACAGAACTGTATGTGAGCAGGATCCCAGTACAGGAAAGGAAGTGACCTCGCCGGGGGTGGAACTGAGGTGCACTGATGGAGCTGCGGCCGAGGTCCCAGTACTGCAACAGCAGTGTGTACTGACTGTAAGAACTGATGTGCTCTGGCAGACAGCGTGTGTGGGATTCTGGGACGGGCACGGCTAAGGGACTTGGAGTGTGTGAACTGAGGTACACTAATGGAGCTGTGCACGAGGTCCCAGTACTGCGACAGCAGTGTGTACTGACTGTAAGAACTGAGGTGCTCTGCTAGACAGTGTGTGTGTGGTTTTGGCACCGGCACAGCTGAGGGCTTGGAGTGTGCTAACTGAGGTGCACTGATGGAAGTGCTAGTGGGAACCCAGTATGAAGCAGAAGTGGGCACTGTCTCTAAGGGTTGCGGAGCCCTGGTAGAGCTGGATGCCTAGGATATAAGCAATTACAAGTGATCCTCCGCTCTGGGGACCACAGGCAGGCGCCCTTGGTAAAGAAAATCCAAGCCAAGGAAGGACCAGAGCCAGGCAGCTGAGAGAGAGTGCAGAAAGCCCACAAAGACCAAATGTGACCAAGATAACAGTTGATTTATAGCCTTATTTACAGCTAAACTCAGACCAAGAATGCACTGCAAATGAAAAAGGAAGCTTCCCTCGACAGGAGCAGTAACCAAAGTGAAAAAAAAAGTCCCCCTACTGACCAGATAAATAGGACAAAGCATAATTACATAGTAGTTGGTCCATGCTCCCACACAGAAGAAGGCGGGACAAAGAGGCATGACTGACCACTAGCAAGCAAAGATTTTTAAGTGACACTGAAACTAACAAATGAAATAGTTGGAAGCCCACAGAAGAAGAATACTTAAAAGTATACATGAGGTCATTTGCTTACGCTCGACCTAAAAAAACTCTGCAATGACATGTACGTGTGCATGCGCACATATGTTTCGCGATAGCATGGTGGGCAAGTATGATACCATATGCAAGTGTATTAGGCATCACAACGTATTCACAAGCTACGGCTTCCATTCTGTTTAATTTTAATTTACCTGTGCAAAGAGGTAAATGAAAACAAATTGAAACTTGTGATTTTTTTTCATTTTTTATTTTGACAATTTTTCAGTTTTCAGGTCGCAGCCTACCAGCGCAGCTTTCCGGTGTGCTAAAGACATCTAGAGGATATTCAGAAAGCTGGCCTAGTAATGCATTCTGTCTGCTCCTTGGTCCGTAGTTTGTAACTGACATTCTCATGCTTTCCATTTGCTGGTTTTGTTTTAGGCTGTCCAGCTTGAGTTCGTACCTTCCCTTGCCCAAACCTTATCTATAGTATCTTTCCAAATGTTCCCGTTCTGTAAACAGTCCTCTAAATCTTGGTCTTATCTTGTCACATTTGCTGTGTATTCAAAGACCGAGGTCAAATGTCAGGCGCTGTCTTTAGGGCACTTGTTTGCTTTTCTTTCTCTGGCTTCAAATTGAGAGGATTTATATGGCAATCTTGCTGGATACGGAGGGTAGGAAACAGTGTTTTCCAGAACAGGGCAACATTTAAATGAACTGTGTAAGTATTTCAGAATATATCAGAATTAGGAACACAAATGAAGCACATTTTTTGTTATTTGTGAAGTATGTTGGAAACAAATAGTCTAATATCATCAAAACAAATCATTACACTAGGTGATGCAATTTCCACACATTTTCATCTGTGCACTGTATAGTTTTGTTAGTAAAACTGTATGTCTGTGTTAATGTAGTGGTCTTTCAATTGAACATGTGTTGTCTGGAGTGGTAGTGTGCTACCACACCATGAATACTCCACTCTATGTCACTCTACTATGCACCACTCCACACTAATGCACTCTACACTACTCCACGTTACACCACTCCACGCCACTGCACTCTACACCACTCCACTCTATGCCACTTCATGGTATGCCTCTTTACTCTACACTGTACCACTCTGCTCTATGCCAATGCACTCTTCACCACTGCACTCTTCCCCAATGCATTCTACACCACTCCAATGTAGGTCACACCAATTTATTCTGCACAACTCCACTCTACGTTACTGTACTCTATGCCACTTTACACCACTGCAGTCTATGTCGCAACACTCCACCAATGCACTTTACTCTGTAACACTCAATGTTATGCCACTCTAGGCACTGCACTCCACCCTGCACCACTCCTCTCTATGCCACTTCACTCAGAAAAACTCTATTTTATGCCACTACACCCTATGCCACTCTACTCTGGGCCCCTCCATTTTTTGCCATTGCACTCTACACTACTGTACTCTACATCACTCTACTCGACACTACACCACTGCACTCTGGCACTCTACTCTATGCCACTCTACTCTGCACTACTCCTCTCTACATCACTGCACTCTACGGCACTGCACTCTATGGCACTATATTCTACTATGCAGCACACTGTTACTCTATTCTACATCACACTACGCCACTGCACTCTATGCCACTCGACTCTACTCTGCTCCAGCACCCTCTGCATTACTCAACTCTAAGTCACTATAGTCTGCACCACTCTATCTCACTCTACTCTGCACCACTGCACTCTATACCACTCTCCTTTACTCCACCCTGCGCAACTCCACTCTGTGCCACTGCACTATGCACTACTCTAATCTACACCACTGCATTCTACAATGCTGCATTGTATGGTGTTGAATTCAACGCCTCTGCACTCAGTGACACTATTCTCTGCAACACTCTACGCCAATGCACTCTATATCAGTCCACTCCACGCCACTCCAGTGTATACCACTCTACCCGATTCAACACTATGCCAATCCAATACACAACACTCTCTTCCACTCCACTCTACAACACTCTACTCCACTCTTCACCATTCTACTCTACAACACTCCATGCCACTAAATTTTAGCTATGCTGAACAGCAGCCACGCTGGTGTACAACATGGCTAAAACACATTGGCAAAGCAAATAGCTCTTGCACAAGCAAGACCGATTGGCTTTGACTGTGAAGACTGTGAAGACAGGGCTTTGGGAACCACAAAAGAGTGGGTGGGGAGAAGTCAATGTAAGGAGGGGGAGCAACTTGGTGTGGGTAGTTATGTGGGGAGTAAATAAACAAAATAGTTGGGTAGACAATGGCCGAGCTGGGATGAGGGGACGATGGAGCACTCTGGGCATTTAAGGGGGAAGCAGCACACGAGGGACAGAGAGCAAGAAAACATATGCACTCTCATGGAGTGCTAAAAGACAAATGTAGTTCCCTGAGTGTGAGCAATGGAAGGGCACCAATCATTCAATCAAAAGGATGGTAAAGAAGCTATGCTCCAGGGAGGAGCGAACACAAGTACCGCAAGGAGAGCCACTGAATAAGAAGCAAGCAAATGAAACTGCTAGGAAAACCAACCAATGCTAAGCCGTGCGCCAGCTTAAAACCAGCTTTTCTATGTTTTTCGTGAGATCTTTTTGACAATTGTAGGCAAAACATAAAAAGAAGTACTTTTAGAGATATTTGAAATAAGATGGGCAAGTGTTTGAAAGTACAGTGTTGGTAAGTATGGCATAAAGGAAGCAACAGAAGGAGCTGTATGAGAGAAATTAGTGATTCAATGGAGGGAAAGAGGGAACAATAGGAGGAGAGGTATGGGCTAAAGAGACTCAATAGAGTTAGAGAGTGGTGTGGTGGAGGAGACGAATTAGATCATGAACATCTTGAGGGTAGAGAAATTGAATAGAGCAAACTAGAGGGATAGAGAATCAGAGGTATGAAGTAAACAGCAATTTGATGGCAATAAAGAGGGAACTAGAAACTGGGAGGTTTGGGCTCAAGAGTTGGAAAGAGAGGGTTAGAGGAGGTGAATTATGGGGTATTAGTCTACTGATAGGCATAGGAAAGTGAGATAGAAAATGTGAGGTGTGGCATAAGAAGCACCCCAAAGGAAGGGAAAGGCACTAGATGTGAGGTAGGGGTAGGAACAGCCTTAAGAGGGAGAGAAAGAGTGGGGAAGAGAACTACATTTATGAGGTTAGAAGAGTTGATGTGAAGGGAAAGAATGAGCTGGAAAAGGAAAGGTGTCTGGTAAAAAGCATCTCAATTAAGGGAAAGAGGGTCTAGAAAAGATGTATGGCACAAGATGAGTCTTGAGAGGGAGGGAAAAGTGGGATAGAAAAGGGAAGGTAGGAGATAAGGATAGTTGAAATTGAGGAAAGGCAGTCTTGATATGGAGAGAAAGAGTGGGCTAGAGAAGGTGAGGTAAAGAGCAAGGAGAGCCTTGAAAGTGAGGAAAGAGTAGCATATGGAGGTAGAAAAATTGGATGAGGCTAGCTGAAGGTGGGAAGGGTGGGACAGAAAAGGATGTATGGGATAATAAGAAGAGAAAGGGTGATAGAGGGAGTGGTGGGGACACGCAGACACACGTTCACACACACACACACACACACACACATACTCACACACAGTATTATTTTCATCCATTTTAGCTAGAAACATTTTGTTGTGAAAACTGTAAATTGTGTGAAAAATCATGTTGCACATAAAATAAATCCATTATCATGTGGTAAACACTGCAGCAGCAAATCATGTAAATCCACTGACCCTCAACACTTTCTATTGTATTAGAAATGGTCCTTTTTGCAGGGTTATCCCCAAACCTTTAGCCTCTGACCTTCTATTTTTGATTGTGAGCTGCATTTAGTTTTTGCTAGCTTTAGGACTCTTGGCACTTTACCACGGCTGACAAGTGCTAAAGTGAAAGTGATCTCTGTCTAAATGGTATTGGTGATTGGTTTTTCCATGATTGGCATATCTGATTTACTAGTAAATCCCTAGTGTAGTGCATTATGTATACCCAGAGCCTGTAAATCAAATTCTACTAGTAGTCCTGCAGCATTGATTGTGCCACCCACATAATTAGCCCTGTAAACATGTCTCAGACATGCCACTGACGTATCCACGTGCACAGTTTTAGACTGCCATTTTAACCTGACAGGTGCAGCCACTTGCTAGGCTAAAGCCTTCCCTTTTACTACATGTAAACCACTCCTAAGGTAGGCCCCAGGCAGCCCCCTGGGCAGGGTGCAGTGTATTTAAAAGGTAGGATATGTACCGGTGTGGTTTACATGTCCTGATACTGAAATACTGCTAAATTTGGTTTCCACTATTGCAAGGTCTATCTCTCCCGTAAGGTAACACAGGAATTGCCTTGAGTTATCTTTTAAGTGTATTTTCCCATTGGGAGCAGATAGAAATTAGAGTTTGGGGCCTCTGAACTCACAATTAAAAAAATACATCTTTTAGTGAAGTTGGTTTTTAAATTGTAAGTTTGAAAATGCCACCTTTAGAAAGTGGGCATTTTCTTGCTTAACCATTCTGTGCCTCTACCCATCTGTAGAATACATGTCTGGCTCAGAACGACAGTTGGACTCTTTATGTATTCACTCTAGACAGTCACACAAAGGGAGCTGAGGTGTACCCTGCATATCCGTATGTGTCTTTCTGAGCTAGAGCGGTGGGAGAAGCTGGCACTTGTACCTGAATAGGGTTGTGTACAACCCCCTGGAGTGTGTCTGGGATAGGGCAGGAAAGGCAGGTTCTTGTGCACCACAAAGACTTCTCTTTGAAGTTTTTTTCTTCAAGGGCAAAAATGGGAATAAGTACTGGACCTCTGAGCCCACAAAGTTAGAATCCTTCTGGGCTGAGGACATTCTGCCAGGAGGCAGAGCTGGATGCTATAGGAGGGACTGCCACTCTACCTGTTGCTTTGCTGTGCTGGCCTGCTGCTTGCTGCTTCTCTCCTGGGAGTTAAAGGACTGACTTTGCTTTCTACATCCTACTTCCAAAGGTTCTCCAAGGGCATGCACTAAGCTTGCCTCCTGTTAAGAAGTCTCAGGGACATCAAATACTTCATCTGCCAGCACCTGGGCTCTCTTGCTATGAATCCTGACTTGCCAAGTGGTGCCAAATCCAGATCCTGGGCCCTTGGGAGTCAGTTCTGGTGCAACCAAGAAGAAACCAAATACATCAACTCCAGAATGTTGTCGGAACTGGTGCTGCTGTCTGACTCCATGCCACTGCCCATCCCGGAGCCATGGTCCCCGCAGAGTGCAACAACAGTGACTGATGCTGTTGGGCCAATGCCACAACAGCGCCTCCGAAGTCCTGCTACAGCGTGAGTCCAGAACGTTGTGCCTCCAACATCCGTGGCACCCGGCTCTGACTCCATGCAGCACCTTTTACCCCATGGTGTCATCGCAACACTGCAAAGTCGATGCCTTGCGTTTTGACCTGCTAGATCCACCAACCCCACCTTGTCGTAAGGAACCACCGCCTCACCGCCAATGCTGCATCACCTCCCCTGCAACCATAAGGAACTAATGCCTCCCCTCCTCTGCCTAGCAGTAAGGAACCGATGCCTTACCTCCCCAGTGGCAGTAAGGAACCAATGCCGCACCAGCTCCAGTGACGCCTCACCTCACCAACTCCATGCAATGTCTTTGGTTCCTCATCGTCTTCGCAAATACTGTACCCTGGGTCAATGCGATTCCATGGCCGGCCCGCACTCCCTCGCTAGTGGTGTCAGACTCTTTGAAACAATTCCGACAAGGTATCGTAATAGCCCCAGTTGGAGATTGTGGCCCTCATTATTACATTGGCGGTAAATCCCACTTACCGCCATGCTGACTGGCGCCAACATACCGCGGCCACGGATATCCGTTCACCATATTATGACACACACACACACACACCAATCCGTCACTATACAGCCACACATACAACTCTGCCACACCAAAGTTCAGTGATAAACTGGTGGTATCAAAACCCAGACCGTTACGCCAACAGAACAACACCCATCACATTATGACCCACGAATCACCACAGTGGACATTCAATGGCGGTAAACCATTGGCAGTACATACCGCTGCGCTCAAAATAAACACACTCAAACAAAACAGCACCACATTGGACAATTCAAACTACATACACCTGATACCCATACACACACCACACCCACACACCCACACCACTATAAAACACCCACCCACATTACCCACAACCCCTTACGAATACAATCAATTGCCAACAGAGAGAGACAGCAAGAGCACACACACAACCAGAGCCACAAACCACCATCACCTATACACCACCCACACACCTCACAACACACACCCCAGCACATCACCCTACACACCCTCACACACACCACTCACACTACACCCATGGCACCACAACAACACCCCACATTCTCTGAGGATGAGCTAAGACTCATGGTGGAGGAAATCATCCGGGTGGAGCCACAGGTATTTGGAGCAAAGGTGCACCAGATATCCATTGCTAGGAAGATGGAGCTATGGCGGAGGAACGTGGACAAGGTCAACGCGTGGTACCCAAGAACCAGGGATGACATCAGGAAGAGGTGGAAAAGCCTACGGGGAAGGTATGTTCCATTGCAGCAATACACCAGCTCACAGTACAGAGGACTGGCGGTGGACCCCTCCCTCCCCCCCACAACTCACAGCATTAAAGGAGCAGGTACTGGCAATACTGCATCCTGAGGGACTCGCCAGAGTTGGTGGAGGACTGGACTCTGGTAAGTCAACTCTATACTACTACTACTACCCCCCGTATCTGCATGCCATCACATACCCCCACTCCACCCTCACTCACATCACTCCACAACCTCCCACATACCCCGCCATCACAACCCTCTCATCCCAATGCCAAGCCCAGCATGCACCACCAATGCATGGACACCACTCACAGACCTGCATGGAGACCTATCACTAAAGCATGCACACTGGAGAATCACTTAGCCCACCACATAACAACTCACACAAGGAAAAGCTACCAGGGCAATAACAACCCTGAGAGGGCAACCCACCCATGCACAGTATGTTACACACAGAAATAATATCACTGCATATACATCCCCACAAGTATCCCAGCCAATGTCACTGGACAAGAGGTGCCAGCAACATCCATTCCCCCGACAGAAGAGGCCCATAGTGATGACAGTGACTCGGCTCGTCTGGATCTGGATGACCAACCTGGCCCATCAGGGACCTCCGGTCAGTCGGATACCCAGGCACAGTCCCACACCACCACAGAGCTTCCCCCCTCAGTAAACACCACCACGGCACCCACCCAATGTGCCCATACCTCTGTCCCCAGGACACGTCAATCAGTAGTCTGTCCACCACTACAGGGAACCCAGGGAAGACCCCATACCCAAGACAATCAGGGACCTGGGGTCAGAGGCAGTGGGCACATGGTTCAGGCGACAGAGGCACAGGACAACAGGGAAGCTGGGAGGACTGCTGTGTGCGAGGGGGAGGACAGGCCCAGGGAACCGACTCTCCAGGAGGCACTCACCACGATCCTGGCAGCATACCAAAATTCCCAGGATACGTTGGGCCAGATCATGGACAAGTTGCAGGAGAACATGCGGCTGCAGGAGGGACAGTACCAGGGGATCAGGGAGGACTTGAAGGCCATTAACACCACCCTGGTCTCCATTGCAGGGGTGCTGGCAGACATGGCCACCATTATGAAGGAGGCAGTGTCACACCAGCGGGCCCCTGGCACTAGCCAAACATCTGAACAGCCCTCCAACTCCGCTGCCGCTAGTGGACAGGAGGCCCCGCCACAGGACCAACAGGCCACCAGCACCCCTCACCTGCAGAAGGAGAACCACCCCACAAACGTTCCCTGCGATCCAGGCAGAAGCCAGAGACTATTGCCAAGACCCCCACCAGGAAATAAGACTCTCCTGAATGTCATCCTTGTGTCCCACTCTGTCACTCTGTCCACCTTGAACTGCCATTGCTCCCCATGCTATGCCCCCTTGGACAATGCACCAGTCCTACCAATAGACTGGACTCTACTCTGGACTTTCCTCCATCATCAACCCAGCCCATTGTACTACCCCTTTTCTTCATAGCACTCAAATAAACACCTTTTGAAAATATACAAGTATGGAGTATGTCAAATGATTTAAGTATGTATTTGTTTAACAAGGTTTAAACATTACAATTCAACTGTACAGTAATGTATACATAGGAAAGACCTGTATTTGGCTGCACTGATCACACCAGGAGTGATAGTGGGGCACTAACATCTGCAAAAAGAGTTGTCAAAGGGTACAGTGAGTGGGAATAGAAGTGGGAATTCACAGCATGCCAGTGACAATGTCAAACACAAAACTGTCAATGAAATGTGAAGTTACACTGTCTTACCTGTGTGTCATTGGAAGTATTGACGTATCACTGCAGTTCTGTTGTCCTCATCCTCCTCATCTTCATTGTCCACAGGGTCCACTGCTGCCACACGGCCATCTCCAGCCTTCTCCTCCTGCAGAAAAGGCACATTGCGTCTCAAGGCAAGGTCATGCAACATGCAGCATGCCACGATTATCTGGCAGACCTTCTTGGATGAGTAGCATAGGGATCCACCTGTTAGATGGAGGCACCGAAAACTTGCCTTCAGGAAGTCGAAGGTTCGTTCTATTATCCTTCTTGTTCGCCCATGTGCCTCATTGTAACATTCCTCTGCCCTTGTCCTGGGATTCCTCACAGGGGTCAGTAGCCATGAGAGGCTGGGGTAACCAGAGTCACCTGCAAATTTCGAGGGACAACTGTTAGCCTTATGGCCTTATGGCTCACACCATACCTATACACCAACAACCACTGAGAGGGAACCAGGGCTCACCTATTAGCCACACCCTGTGCCTCTGGAGTTGGGCCATCACATTTGGGATGCTGCTATTCCTCAGGATAAAAGCATCATGCACCGAGCCTGGACACTTAGCATTGACATGGGAGATGTACTGGTCCACCAAACACACCATCTGCACATTCATCGAGTGAAAACCTTTACGATTTCTGAAGACCTGTTCATTCTGGGGTGGGGGGGGGAGAAATGCAATATGTGTTTCATCAATCGCCCCAATGATGTTGGGATATGTCCCATTGCATAGACGTCAGCCTTCACTATAGCCAAATCCTCCACTTGGGGGAAAACAATGTGGCTGCACATGTGTTTAATCAGGGCAGACAACACTCTGGTCAGCACTATTGAGAACATTGGCTAAGACATTCCTGCTGCCAAGCCCACTGTCACTTGGAAAGAACCAGTTGCCAAGAAATGGAGCACCGATAGCACTTGCACAGGAGGGGGGATCCCAGTGGGGTGACGGACAGCAGATATCAGGTCAGGCTCCAATTGGGCACACAGCTCTGTGATTGTGGCCCTGTTAAGTCTGTAGGTGAGAATAATGTGCCTGTCCTCCATTGTTGCCAAGTTCACCAGGGGCCTATTCATCCGCAGCGGTTGCAATCTATGGGGCAAAAGAGTGAGGAGCCAGTCATAATCTGTACATTGCAGCCACTACAGTTGAATGCATGATGTGTTTTATTAATGTATTAATGGCATATGTCTTAAATGTACAAATGTGATCTGTGACGCAGTTAGGATCCATAGTCTACCCCCCCTTGAAATGGCGTCTGCCTGTCCTGTATGGAGGGACAGATGGAAGTGAGGTAATTCCGCTGACATTGTGCGCCGTTGCGGGAGGCGGTCGGGAGCCGCCGCGCAACTCCTCATTGGTTATAAATGAGCCCTATGGGTTACAGCGGCCAATGGTGATGTACACCGGCGGTGACGGTATGCACTGCCATGGACGTGACTGCCTTTTTCTATTGGTTCACTCACTTGCTACCTGACTTTCAACAGGAGAGGACCTACACTGCATGTGCTGCTGTGACCTGTGTCTGAAACCTACCATGGCCCGTGTGACTGGGGAAAGGGCTCCTGCCTTCACCTCGGCGGAGTTGGAGCGACTGGCAGATGGGGTCCTACCCCAGTATGGACTGCTGTATGGGCCTCCAACCCAAGAGGTGAGGACACCGTGAGCACGATGCATGGGGCATGAATGCATGGAGTGGTGTGTGTGAAGGCCTCGTGTAGGGGTGGTTGGTGGATGGGCCCTGGCAAGTGTACAGCATGTATGCTGGGCCATGTGTGTGCGTAAGGGGATGGGAGGGCTATGGTGGGCCGTGAGTGTAACATGAAGGATGGTCTCACTAATACCTTTCCCTGTGTATATTTTGTCTGCAGGTCAGCGCCCATCAAAAGAAGGGTATATGGCGTTCCATTGCCAAGGACGTGTGGACCCTGGGGGTCTATGGCAGGCAGAGCACCCACTGTCGGAAATGGTGGGAGGACCTGAGACGCTGGGCACGGAAGATGGCGGAGGCCCAGCTGGGGATGGCCTCCGAACAAGGAAGGGGTGCCCGTGGAACCCTGAACCCCCCTGATGGCCCGCATACCGGCGGTGGCCTATCCGGAGCTGGATGGGCGCTTGGGGGCATCACAGCAGCAACAAAGGGGTGAGTTCAGTGCCCATCATTACTACAAAAGTCTGGTGGTGTGGTATCCGGATGGGGGATGTGTGCCTGTGGGTGCCCCTAGGCCAGGGCTGACATTGCAGTGTAGGTCCCATGATGGGCAGGGTTCTGATGTGATATTCTGCCAACCTAGCTAGTAGCATCCACTACTGGGAAGGGGTGTGTGGGTCCCAGGTATGCTGCAGTGAGCGGTATGTGTCCCTCCCCATGACCTGGTGACTAGCATTGTTACTGGTAGTGTCATGCATAGGGCGTAGGCCTCTTCCCTGTGTGTGAGGGTGCTGTGTACTCCAATGGTAGTGTTGGTGCAGCTATTGACCATGTATATCCTTGGTCTCTCTCCCCCTCTTTCTTCTTTTGTCATCCTGTCCTTATCTGCATTCGCATCATCTGGCGGAGGAGCAGAGGCATCGGCGATGGAAGGAGCTGCATCCCACAGGAACCAGGAGGCAGAGTCTACTGACGGTGAGGGCACCAGTGGGACGGAGGGCAATGGGAGCACAACAGCAGTGACTGGAGGGGACAGTTCAGACACGGATACCTCCTCTGATGGAAGCTCCCTGGTGGTGGCGGACACCTCTGTGCCCACCCCGTCTACAGGTACAGCCGCCACCCCCGTACCAGCATCACCCTCCCAGCAGTCCCTCAGCCAGTAGCCCGTGCCCGCTCACCCAGGAGGTTGGGCATCTCCTTCGCCCCAGGCACCTCAGGCCCTGCCCCAGTTAGCCCTGCTGCCCTGAGTGAGGAAGCTATTGACCTCCTACGATCCATCTCTGGCAGCCCAAATGCAACAGTCCAATGCATTTCTGGAGGGCATTCACACTGGCTTGGCGGCCCAACAGAGATCAATCCAGGCTCTGGCCTCTTCTCTGATGGCAGCCATTGTCCCTGTTTCCACCCTCCCGCCTTCAACTTCCACTACCCAATCCTATTCCCCTCAACCCCACCCTATCCCAAGCACACAGGCAGATGAGCATGCACACAAGACAACACACAAGAGTGGCGCAGGCAAACACAAGCACCACACTTCATCACACAGGCACTCACACAAACACCATCCAGATGCAGACATACCAACAACCACTGCCTCCACTGTGTCCCCCTCCTCCTCGTCCTCCACCTCCCTCCCAGTTGTGTCTACACTCACACCTGCATGCACTACATCCTTATCCACTACCCCCATCACCAGCACACCTATCAGAACACACACCTCACTGGCAGTCACCACCCCAACATCCATGCACACATCCCCTGTGTCCTCTCCCACTTTGTCTGTGTCCCCTACTCCCAAAGTACACAAACGCAAGCACACAGACACCCAACAGCCATCCACCTCACAAGGGCATCCAGCGCATGCACCTGCACCCAAACACAGCAGAAAGACACCTCCTACAACCACTCCCCCTTCCTCAACTCCCAGACCTTCTCCCTCTTCCCGCCCCAATGTCCCTAAGAAGCTTTTCCTCTCCACCATTGACCTCTTCCCTGCCCCTCCCTCCCCCGTCCTTCACGTCTGGCCAGGGTGTGTAAAACCCAGGCAAGCACCTCAGCCACCCAGTCCACGGGCCTAGTAGTATCCCCAGCAACTTATGGTCGGAGGGGATCCCGGGCACCAGGCAGCCACACGGAAAGAGTGCCTGCCCCAAGTGGTGCCAGGAAGGTAAAGGTGCCGCCCCCGCTGCAACCGTGAAGGTAAAGGTGCCACCCCCAACTGCTGCCAAAAGGAGCAAGGAGCCATCCCCAGCTGCTGCCAAGAGGAGCAAGGAGCCATCCCCAGCAGCTGCTAAGAGGAGCAAGGAGCAATCCCCGGCTGCTGCCAGGAAGGGCACGGGGCCTACATCCACAGGCAGAAGGGACAAGAGGCCTGGTGCTGGGACTCAGTCGGAGCCCCCACCACCAACCATGATGGTGCAGCCATCTGAGGCTGCAGGGGATGGGAAGGAGCTTCCCCCCACAACCACCACCAGCAGCAGCGCCGCCACCAGCAGTGGGCAGATGTCCGAGGCTTCAGGGGATGGGCAGGAGCTTCCCCCCACAACCACCACCACCAGCAGCAGTGCCACCACCAGCAGAGGGCAGCCGTCCGAGGCTGCAGGGGATGGGCAGGAGCTTCCCCCCACAACCACCAGCAGCAGCAGTATCGCCACCAGCAGTGGGCAGCCGTCTGAGGCTGCAGGGGATGGCCAGGAGCTTCCCCACACAACCAGCGGCAACATCACCATCACCACCACTGAGAAGCTCTCACCGCCGGTGGATAGTGTGTAATCCTGCGTCCATGGGCTCTTGTGCGGGCTGCCCCAGCAAATCCAGTGGGATTGACACCCACCTTAGAGACTGCGACCTTGCACTCCCCAAGACCTGCATCACAGGGCACAATGCCCCCTCCAGAACCCACCTACCCCAGCCTCCCCAGTACCAAGCACAGGGCATGTTGCCCCCTCCAGAGCCAGTGGACAAGCCACCCACTTGAGAGACTGTGGCCTTGCACTACCCAGGACCAAGCACAGGGCATGTTGCCCCCTCCAGGACCAGTGGTGTTGTTCTATCTGCCAGCTGAGGTGCCCCCCGTTCCCCTGAGGTGCCTGCCTATTTTCCAACTGATGCCCCTGCAGTGTTCTCTCCGTGTTGGTGCAGGAGACAAGTGGGGCCTTGGACTTTGTGATGTGGCCCTGTGGCCCACCAAATTGAGGACTGGGCATTGTCCCTTGATTTGTAAATATGTATATACTTTTAGATTGGATTCACGTATTACTACTTTATTTATCTTACTACACTCACTGTTATCTATTCGTGTTGTCCTTGCATTATTCCTGAGGGGCACGGGGTAAATATGTTACTGCCTCTGCTTGTGTGTATGGTGTTTGGGTTGAGGGTGTTGCGTGCTGTGTGTGTGTGTCACTCTCTTTTTCCTCCCCCCTCCCCTGTGTGCTAGGCGGCTGTACTCACCGTGGTCGTCTTCGCCTTCGTTGGTGTTCGTGGTGGAACAGGACGTAGAACAGCACTGGGAATATATGCAGTTCAGGCTCCACGGCGGCTATGTGAGAAAGTAGCCTCTTTCTAGCATGATTACCCCCATTTGTTGCCTGTTTGTGAGTGTGTGTCAGTGTGTTTTGCCTGTCTCACTGGGATCCTGCTAGCCAGGACCCCAGTGCTCATAGTTTGTGGCCTAATGTGTGTTGTCAGTAGTGGTTGACTGTGTCACTGAGGCTCTGCTAACCAGAACCTCAGTGCTTATGCTCTCTCTGCTTTTAAATTTGTCACTGTAGGCGAGTGACTTCATTTACAAATTTCAATTGGCACACTGGACCCCCCTTATAAGTCCCTAGTATATGATACCTAGATACCCAGGGCTTTGGGGTTCCAGGAGATCCTTATAGGCTGCAGCATTTCTTAAGCCACCCATAAGGAGCTCAGACAAACCCTTTCACAGGACTGCCACTGCAGCCTGCGTGAAATAACGCACACGTTATTTCACAGCCATTTTCACTGCACTTAAGTAACTTAAAAGTCACCTATATGTCTAACCTTCACTTGCTGAAGGTAAGGTGCAAAGTTACTAAGTGGGGGGGCACCCTTTCACTAGCAAAGGTGCCCCCACATAGTTCACGGCCATTTCCCGGGACTTTGTGAGTGCGGGGACGCCATTACACGGGTGCAGTACATATAGGTCAATACCTATATGTAGCTTCATAATGGTCACTCTGAATATGGCCATGTAAGGTGTCTAAGATCATGGAACTGTCCCCCATTCCATATCTGGTATTGGGTAGCCAATTCCATGCATCCTGAGGGCTCCACTATGAACTGCCAGTACTGCCAAACCAGCTCTATGAGGCTTGCACTGCAGCTACAGCTGCTGCCACCTCACAGACAGGGTTATGCCCTCCTGGGGTCTGAGCAGCTCAGTCCCAGGAAGACAGAACAAAGCATTTCCTTTGGGAGCAGGGTGTTACACCTTCTCCCTTTGGAAATAGGTGTTACAGGCTGGGGAGGGATAGCCTCCCCCAGCCTCGGGCAATGCTTTGAAGAGCACAGATGGTGCCCTTCTTGCATAAGCCTGTCTACACCGGTTCAGGGACCCCTTGTCCCATGCTCTGGCACGAAACTGGACAAAGGAAAGGGGAGTGACCACTCCCCTGTCCATCACCACCCTAGGGGTGGTGCCCAGAGCTCCTCCAGTGTGTCCCAGACTTCAGTCATCTTGCTTTGCAAGGTGTGGGGGCACTCTGGAGGGCTCTGAGTGGCCAGTGCCAGCAGGTGACGTCAGAGACCCCTCCTGATAGGTCCTTACCTGATAAGGTAGCCAAACCACCTCTTTGGGCTATTTAGGGTCTCTCCTGTGGGTTCTCTTTAGATTCTACTTGCAAGTTTCCAGCAGGAATCCTCTGCAACTACTACTTCATCCTCTGACCTCGGATCAACCGCAGCCTGCTCCAGGAACCGCTGTAACAGCAACAAAGTATCCACAAGGGATACCTTTCTTCTGCAACTTCAGCTCCAGCCGGCAACTGCAACAGTTTCCATGGTGTGCACGCTCTGAGGACTCCCTATTTTCACCCTGCACCAGAAGGACCGAAGAAATCTCCTGTGGTGTGACGGAGTCACTCCCCTGCTCTTGCAGGCACCTTCTAAGTTGACGACTGGTTCTCTTGGACTCCTCTCATAGTGACGGGCGTGCTTCTTGGAACACAGAAGGTGGACCCCCATCAACACAGACTGTCCAGAGGTCCTGCTGTCGCAATTTGGAGGAGGTAAGACATTGCCTTCCTCCAGAACAACAGTACCCCTGTGCACCACGTCTTCATCACCTCCTGAGGCCTCTGTGCACTATTTGCAAAGTTCCTTCATGCATAGCCTGGCTCAGGTCCCCAGCACTCCATCCTGTGAGGCTCAACTCGATGAGTTGTTCTCTGGTGGCATGGTATCTTCCTTGGTAGTGCTGCACCAACTGCATTTTGCACCTCCTTTGTCCCTATGTCCTGGGACTCCCGTGGGTGCTATCTGGTGTCCTGAGGGCTTTCTGAAGTGCTGAGAGCCCCTTCTTCCTCCTCACACAGAGTAGAGGCCCCCAGATCTTCCCTGGGTCCAGATAGCGCCTAGTTG